>NW_027271259.1:0-300000 GCF_040938485.1 Diadema antillarum | reverse complement strand
CAGCCAGCTTGGTCACTATAGCAACAAGATTTGCTCCTGGACCTTACTAGGCATCTGGGAGTATAATGAAAGTCGAGTTGTTGCAACCACCACAAGATATTAATTCTTTATTTTGCCAAACATTATATTAGTGTGTATGATGGGGAGGGGGGGGGGGGGTGGTTAGAGGGGAAAGTGGGGGAGGGTAAGTATTATCAAGAGTTTCTCAAGGCTTCTATCACAATACACAGTATTTATAATATTTGTATCATTCATACCATTTTACACATGTACAGTCACTCACCAAAATCACCACAATCCAGGGCTCCTTTCTCATCCAAAGACCAGGGTATAATTCAGTTAAAATATCTATTACAAGGGTGCCTTCAAGCATGGCAGCAAGCTATCTGAAAATGGATGAACGAAATGAACTGTTTCATGAGATTTTTACTGCACGAGGATAACATACAGAATGACCGACAGACAGCTGACAGGCCAACATGGCTCATAAGCCCCCCATGGGTCCATGCTGCCTTTGCTGTTCTAATTTTGTTGTGTCCCGCGCCTTAACTCGATATCCTGATTCACGCTGAACCGCTTTTCAAAATTTCTCTTTCGACAGCAGGTGTAAGCTGCCAAATTTTTTAGGGGGCTTAATTTGGAATCTGCAGATGAGGTGGTGTTGTTGCTGTTGTTTGCTGGTTTTCTACATTCACTCTGGCATCCGATAAGCCTAATGCACTCTGGGGCGTTGATGAATCTATGTTTCGTGTTAACGCTCATACAATTTCCTCCTGTAACCTTGACTGTAACGGCTCTATAAATGTACGAAATCGAAGCTGTGCCTTAATTCGACTGAAATTATCGCAAGAATTTAGGGGGGGGGGGACTCACAGAAGAGGATAAAACGGTGATAGATTTAGAGTCATCATGTAATTATTGGTTCTACGAATTTGCATTTCCCAAGATCCGTGCCCACCAGATTATCCACTATTCTTAAAAGTGCAGCATTTCTGGTGACTCGGGGAATGTGATCATGGAAACACATATTCATTTGTATACTCTCTGAGCTTTTTTTTTTTTTTTTTTTCAGTGTGAAGTTCTCCTGTGGTCTTTTCAGGAAAGTTGTAAACCACTACCGTATGCACAGTTGTACCCACTGACTGTTTTATAGCTGGTGCCAAAGTGGTTCTCTTTTTTGTTCTCTTCTTTGTTCTCTTTCATATTTAACTGGAGACTTAAGAGATTAAAGCAATTCTATACGGTTTTATAATTTTGCTCTTTTTTTTATAACAGAGTAGAATCAGATGAACAGAACAATACAGATTTCATGAAGATATAAGATTTGAATTTGCTTGTTTGGGCAGGTGGGAGAAATATTTTTTTGGATTGCTCTGGAATGTAGGGCTCCCTACATTCAACTTAGAATTTAATAGTTGACTTATGGTTAATTGCAAATAAATATGAACTTATTACATTTCGGGTTATAAAAATGATTATGTCTAATTCGAAGCGCGCTACTGTAAGGTGTAATATCTCTAAATTCTTTTGAGTTCGTCATACATGATGTGTGTTAACAATGGCAAATGTGCATTGCCTTTTAATTTTTGCCAGTCATTGAATTATATTCTGCAGCATGGCAAAAATTTAGAGCCCAGTTTTCTATGTGATTTATTTGCCCAAAGTATTATGGACGGTGCTTTTTTTTTTTCCTTCTGAAAGTCAATTTGCAGCCCCTGTACGCGAGAGGTCTGATAACGTGACATGGTTTGGGTACAAGCAAATTAGGTCAGACTTCTAACCTTGCCAAATTTTTGGAGAGGGAAAAAAGAGAATATTTAGTATTAAAAAAAAGTAAATGGGACAGAAAATTAATGTAGATATCAATATCTAACTTGACATGAGACATTTGCAAATTGTATATATTTGTAGCTTTCTAGATACTTGTCTAACTGCACCAGAATTCCAGTCATCTATTAATTTAGGTATTAGTGATTAATTATGCTGAAACAAGATACATACATGTACATGTATCTTTGCAAGAAATCTATCCGTCCAAAGTTTGCAGAGGTGCCATTTAAACACTCTCGCACACGAGTAGGCCTCAACTTGACATTCAGTGTAAACTTGGCCTCTAATGCAGAATTCAAGACACTGCATAATATACAACCATATATCTGTGTCTGTATGTCTGTAAACTGTATGTGTGTTTTGGGTGCTTGTAAACTAAGTTATGGAAGTAGGAAGCAATGTGTTCACATTTAACTTCCTCTTTTTCCCCATCCCCCTAGATGCTCTTTCAATCAGAGCTACTGTACATGTATCATGTCTATGATTAATCATCATTACAATGTAAACACTCTGTAAATAATTAGCTGGACAGACCTCGGAAAGAAAATTGTTCAATATTGATTCAGATCAGAGCTTTGCTGTAGGTTCAGGTAAATTAATTACCAGTGAAAGAAAATAAAGTAAGAATAACTGGTTGAAATGAGCTGTGTGCTACTGAAACACATCTAAGAATAATTGTGTCAGACAATGCAGGAAGTCATTCTGTGGTCATTGGCCAGAGGTGGTCATTGGTCAGAGGTGCGTGTTGGTCAACAGCCTATGATTGGGTTACATTATAGATGATCATACATTCCTTTGCCAGCTAGGCTTGTTCAGGCTGGACTAATCGCTGTATCACACAGGGAGACTTCACTGGAGATTAACCCATTGAGGACAGTTTGATTTTGCTGCAACACGCATTTCCCATAGACGCATGCCTTAAAGTATACTCAGCACTCGTCCTCAACGGGTTAATCTTCGGAAAACCATTGGGATTGTTCACACTCAACATTATTTCAGTGCATAAATTGTCCATTGTTAGGATTTCTTAGTTAGAGTAGCAGGTAAGTGTGGGTAGACTATATTGTTGAAATCTCTGGATGCTCATTATGTTTAATACAACTGTGACTACTCCTGTTGACTATATGATTGGAGGTACATACAGAAGTACTTGGATGACTGTGTAGGATTGTTTACACATGGCACATTGTCAGAAGGAACCATTTTAGCATCTGTTGATGAGCCTGTCGGCTTGTTGACATTTGCCCTAATACTTCCGCAGAGATTCGATATTGTGTAAACTGCAAATGTGGAGATCACAAACAACATTCGGCAGCTTTGATTCGAGACAAATGACAAATGACTGACTTTGTATTCATGGCAGCTTGTCATCTCTGGAAAATATGAAAGAACTTGGGAATCAGATACGTGTTGACAATAGCCGATTCCCTTTTTAGCTCACCTGAGCCAAAGGCTCAAGTGAGCTATTGCGATCGCCCTTCGTCCGGCGTCCGGCGTGCGTCGTGCGTCGTCCGTCGTCCGTCGTCCGTCGTCCGTCGTCCGTCGTGCGTCGTCCGTCGTGCGTCGTCCGTCGTGCGTCGTGCGTAAACTTTTTACATTTTCATCTTCTTCTTGAAAACCCCACGACCGATTTTCATCAAACTTGGCAGGTAGCATCCCTAGGGGGTTAGGAACTCAATTTTTTTAAAATGGGCACCATGCCCCACCCAGGGGGCCCCCAGGGGGGCCCAAACCCCCCAAAATTAAGGAATCTGTAAAAATCTTCTTCTCTAGAACCAGAAGTGATAGAGCTAAGTCAATACTATGAGTTAGTACATTGATGACTGTAGTTTCAAGTTTGTTCATGGCAGAATCAGGGGTGCCCCCCTTGGGACCCAGGGGAGGGGGGTGGGGAAGGGTTCTTATGGGGCCTAAATTGTACATTTTCATCTTCTTCTTGAGAACTCCATGACCCATTTTCACCAAACTTGGCAGGTAGCATCCCTAGGGGGTTAGGAACTCCATTTGTTAAAGTGGGCACCATGACCCACCCAGGGGGCCCCCAGGGGGCCCCCAGGGGGCCCAAACCCCCCCAAAATTAAGGAATCCGCAAAAATCTTCTTCTCTAGAACCAGAAGTGATAGAGCTAGGTTAATACTATGAGTTAGCACATTGATGACTGTAGTTTCAAGTTTGTTCATGGCAGAATCAGGGGTGCCCCCCATGGGACCCAGGGGGGGGGGGGGGTGAGGAGGGGTCCTAATGGGGCCTAAATTGTACATTTTTATCTTCTTCTTGAGAACCCCATGACCCATTTTCACCAAACTTGGCAGGTAGCATCCCTAGGGGGTTAGGATCTCAATTTGTTAAAATGGGCACCATGCCCCGCCCAGGGGGCCCCCAGGGGGCCCAAACCCCCCAAATGAAGGAATCTTTAAAAATCTTCTCTAGAATCAGAAGTTATAGAGCTGAGATAATACTATGAGTGAGTACATTAATGACTGTAGTTTCAAGTTTGTTCATAGGAGATCCAGGGGTGCCCCTCTTGGGGGTAGGGGGGGGGGGGGTGGTTGGAAGGGTCCAAATGGGGGCCTGAATTGTACATTTTCATCTTCTTCCTGAAAACCTCATTATGGATTTTTGTCAAACTTGGCAGATAGCATCCCTAGGTGGTCAGGATCTCAATTTATCAAACTGGGCACCATGCCCCACCCAGAGGGCCCCAGGGGGCCCCAATTCCCCCAAATTAAGGAATCTTGAAAAAATTGGGCCCTTATTGTACATTTTCATCTTCCACTTGAGAATGCCTCGTCAAATTTTGGTAGAGCTGTGAATAATTTAGATTAGTGACTGCGTGAAAGGTGAACTTGCGATACTCAGGTGAGCGCTAGACCCGCGGGTCTCTTGTTATACTCTTTTTGATTTTGTTATTTGTTTTTGCTGCTATCTGGAAACAGTCATATAATACATAGCTCTCATTTATTCAGTGTACACTTGTAAAATGAACAGAATTGGTTTGAAATTGCGTACACATGAACAAAAAAAAGTTTGAAAAGCAGAACATACTTTTAGAGTGTAAGCCATGACAACAGTAAAATACCTCTCACCTCCCTGGTTAAAAGCAGTTATTAATACAAAGCTGCAATGGAGTGAATATTGGTCATTGCTCAAACAAAGGAAGATATTAACGACTGCCAGTGTCTATATGCCAGCATTCACCGTTTGGGCATGTGATACGTGCACAGTACAAACACAGATGTGCCATACTCCCTTACACATGATGCAGTTTACTTGAAATAAGTTGAATATCACCATTAAAGAAATACACATCTCACAATAGATTTATATGCAGTGCTGACTTCTTCAACATCTTTTTTTTATTGATTATCTGTACCCTGTGGTGCTTATCACTCGAATGATTTTAAGAAGTGACACGAGCATAGGGTAGCTATGTGCAATCCTTTCATTTTATTGTGATAGTAGAAAGAATCATTGTGACTTCAAATTAAATTAGCTTGAGCTCCATTATAACCATTTGGGGATTTGAACCCCAAATTTATTTCGAAGGGCCCAGCATCTAAACCAACACATCTTTCAGCCTCATGACACTGTCATTTTTATGACCAGGATTAAGCAAAAAATGTTTAAAGGACAAATTCACCTTCATAGACATGTGGGTTGAGAGAATGCAGCAATATTAGTTGAACACATCAGTGAGAGTTTGAGGAAAATCGGACAATCCGTTCAAAAGTTATGAATTTTTGAAGTTTCTGCTCAGTCATGGCTGGATGAGAAGACTACTACAGCTTGTGATGTCTCATGTGTACAACATTATAAAGAAAGAATAAAGAAAATTCAACGTATTTTCACTGTTCTGGCATAACAAAAGAATACTTGACTTCTCTCCTTCAGAAGGCAGGGGGAATAATATTACCCTTAACATACGTCAGTAACAAATCGAAGAAATGTGCACTTTATTCAAAAAGTAAAGTGTTGTGAAATTCTCTTTTTATTTTCCTTATATCGTTGTGCGCATGTGACATCATACACAGTAGTAGTCTTCTCATCCAGCAGTGACTGTGCAGATACTTTAAAAATTCATAACTTTTGAACGGATTGTCCAATTTTCCCCAAACTTTCACTGATGTGTTCTACTAATATTGTTGCGTTCACTCAAACCACACGTATATGAAGGTGGACTTGTCCTTTAAAATCTAATGTGTTTTTCAGGAGTTGATTATAATAGAAACCCTTCCAAACAAGGCTAGAATGTTCTTAGACAAGGAGGGCCAGCCAGACAAAGTTTAAACCAGCCCAAAGGTCTGTTTTACCAGCCCCAGGCTATTGTAGCAGCAGGCAACCTGTATATGGGTTTGAAAATTCCCCGTCTGCAGCTTCCTGCTGATGGCGGGGGCGCACTGCCAGCAGGTGACGGTGTGACGAACATCGTGAGCGACTGACTCACGCCCCGAGAGCCGTCCCTGTCACAAGGCGTTGATGATGTTTACGCAGACAGCGACGCGTAAGAGCTTCCTATTCTTGGCCCAAGCAAAACATTGGGGTCGCCAGGAAGCCCGCAGAGCAAATGCAGAGGAGCAGTCTCTTAGTCATAATGCCAACCCGAGGCATATGATTGTCGAGAACTTCACTTGATGAGAAGCCTGCAGAAACATGCTTTCATTCCGTGCTTTGGGAGGTGAGAATGGGCCCCCAAAGCGTTGCAAAATCCGCCTGATTACCATCGATCAGATTGTCGCAGCCGTGCGACGCTACACTTCGTAATGTACTTGGAGACTATACAGTGATCACGTCTCATGAGGTATACACCATGTAGTTTTGGCTTTATTTAGAATTCATACATTTTGCAAGTTGACTGGTATTTGTGAAAGTCGCAACGTGCCAAAGCACTACCCCGTGCAACACAAGTGCAATGTATTTCATCTCCAAAGTGGGAAATCAGTACCATCGCTACTTGGAAAGAGAATACATATTTTTCATGTGGTCACGTTCATTCTTGCTCACAAATTACACCACTTACCAAATTGCTTGACAAGGTGTTTAATATGTAGTGCATCTAAAAGTAAACATGATATACAGAATTCACCACAGCGTCGCTCGGGTCACGCGAGGATCTTGAAGTTTCCCTCTGAAAGATTTGAACACTCTTCTTTCTAATATTACCTTGCTGTCTTGCAGGACCCAGTTATGAAGATCATCAAGTTGGTTTATTACCACTTGATCTAACCTCACCTGGTCTATACTGGCAGTATCTGTATTGTCAGATGAAACTTTGTTGAACAGACCATTGAAACCCAAAACTTAATTCAGTTTTAAATCTAAGATCATAATCCTTGTCACAACCCCTTTACTGCCTCACCCCCTTGACTTTTATGCTACATTCTGATCTGTATCCGGACTTAGTTTTTGTGTATCTATTTAACCAAACAGAACAGAAACCAAATGGGACTTTACACAAAATAGGAATTTCCCATCAGTGATCTGTGGTCTCGAACCAGTGGGAGACAGAAGTTTTCTATGTAACTTTCCTTTATTTCTATCAAAAAAATGCATATGTTAACACATTCAAAAAACTACTTGCCAAGTGCTTTGAGGAAAGTTTGTGCCAAGTGAAGTGATCTTTGAAGTTTCAATCCTTCTTCCTTGATACAAAATCAGCATCTTCCCCTGACATTTTAGAACCATGCACAGTCACTTGATGTCTTTAAAAAAAAAGGGGGGGGGATGCTTGATATGTCCTCTGGACATTGTGACAAATCGACCCCAATATCTGGAGAAAAAACCCCACATCTCTTCAGCCTCTTTCCTCATTTCCAAAGCGACGATGGAGATGCGTTCCCTGGCATGTCGTCTCCCTTGTGCGAGATGCAAATTGAGCAGACGGGATGAGGTGAGGTGACAATTCTTGTGAACATCAGACTGGCTGTGATGGATCATGGAGGGCTACCAGAACCGGCTCGAGCCAACATGGGCGGGACGATCCGTCCATGCGCACACACGGTGACGACGAAAAGACCGGGGAAGGTAGGGGGGGGGGGGAGAAAAGAGAACAGAGAAGAAGAAGAAGAAAATGTCATCCTCCGGGCAGAATTGTCTCTTCCATCCCTGTCTCTGCATCGATGAATGATGAGCAGCGGCCGCTCTAAGCCTGACATTATCCCTCACTTACCCGCTGGAGTCCTTAATCAACATTGACACTGGCAGGGACAGGGATGGGTGCTGAGGGATGGCAGGGGGGCAACGCAGTTGGCGCAAATTCAACATCCGTGGTCGTCAATGGTAGATATCGCTTCATTTCATTTTCCAGACCAAGACGTCACCAGTGGATTGTTCAACTGACAAAAAGGGAAAGAGAATTCTATGCAGAAATAGTCTTTAAGAATCTGGTATGGTAGGCTTGCGAACTGCTTTTAATTTACTTTAAGGTGTATCTTTTCTATGATACTCCATCTATTTCTGAGGAATTATTGACTGTTATATTATTGATATATAATTATTGAAAGTTATTTATGTTTCACTCAGATGGCATTCATGTGATCTACAAATTTATAGATTGTCTCAAGAATGTGATAGCTGTAGTTTCTATGGGGAGATGATTATAAGATTGATAGGTGCCAATTAGATCACTAAAATGTGGATGTAGCTGTTCTAAGAACATGTGGGATTTGTTTCTCGTTTGTGAATATAGCATACTTGGTGAATTGTTGTGACAGGAGTACTCTGTAAGACTTGTACAGTGATATGGATAGTCACTTGTACAATGCAGTTTGTAAGTAGGCCTACTGAAATCAAGCAGAACCTTAGTGAAGTCTATTGACCGATTCTGTGACGCGCTATGTGTATTTTTGGCATGGGCAGCGCCATACTGGGTGTATCATCCGACCCCCCCTCCGCACTCCCCCACCCCTCTCCCTACATTAGCACGCGCGCAGAATGAAAAACTGCTTTAGCCAATGGGCGTCTCGTACTGAGTGCGCGAATGCTTGCTGGTGCGCGAACCTTTGTTACAAGTGCGTGATAAACATGTTGCCCGGGGGTGGGGGAGAGCAGGGGGGGTCGGCTGATACACACCGATACACCCACTATGGCTGCGCCCTGTGCCGTAAAATGTCTGCTGCCCTCAACGAACCCGAATCGGTCAATAGGGAAATAAGGAGCTTGTAGGAGATGGGTCAATGAATTCATTGATAACGGGGACAGGCACAAATTTATTTCTTTTTGTAGATGAGAAACTTATAAAAGAAGAGTAAAAATGTATCTTATAAACACTGAGTGTTGTCACCATGTACTACACATTTTCCAATAAAATACATGTAATATTCATTTTTTTAATACGTGACTACACTGTAGGAGCAGGGCAATTGCATATGTGTGGACCTTGTGTGATCAGTTGCATTACGGGATTAAAAAATTTATAGCGTCTTTGCGTGCCATTCACACAGGCTACACAGGCAAATTATGGCAAAAGTTTACAACAAAAAAAGAAGCTAGACTGATTTTTGCATCTCAGTGCATACTGGGAGAGTTAACAATTTTGTGGGTGTGTGTCCACACACAAAAATAAATAATAGATGTTTTTGCATCGTGCTGCAAAACTCCATTTTCAGGCACCATTGATTTCAGGTGTGTATGAATGGGACTATACCATCTCAAGAAGCTGTTGACATTTCAAACAAACAGTTTGCTGATTGTAATGACAGCCTTTAATTATGTGCCTTTGTTGTTTTTGCTTTCATTTTTTTTTGTAAACCTATTGTGATACGGAAACAGGGCAAACTAAACTGAGCATGCCATATGAGAAATAAATGCAGAAAAGCCAACAGTGGCAGCCGGGAAGTAGCTATAGATGACTTTTCTGGGAAATTGACGAGGGTATTTAGTCAGATCATGCTGGCATGGTGCATTATCAGGATTAGCAAACTAGCAAGATATGCTACTTTGCCTGGTGTATTATGACAGAAGATTTCAGTTTGTCTACGATTCAGATAATGGAGAGTTTTGGAGTGATATTACAAGTCATATTTCATTTCCTGTGACAAGACCCTCGAGCCTTGTGTTTTTGTTTTATACAACTCTAATTCTCTGTCTCTCAAGTAGCTTTCTTGTTTAATGATGGAAATTGCTCCTAAACTGTGACAAATAATCATGTGTGAGGCTATTCATGTCTCAAATTTATTGATTGTCATGTAATTAGTGGTACTCTGTTTTATGTTTTTCAAAGTAGTGACAACAAGGAATTCATAAATGTACATTTCTTTGAAAGGTTGGGATGCAAGTTTTCTTTTCATACAGACCAGTCAGTCTTCTTTGCCTTGCAGTAGTTTGGTAAAGCAAAACAAATGGGTCTTTGTCTTTGTAGACTACTATGTAGGAAAAAAGAGAAACATTAGAGGAGGAAAGAGAGAGAAAAAATATGTATATATTTTTATTTTGATAATTCAAATCCTTTTCTCCATAGAGGCCAGCTATGAATTATGTATAGCACATAGAGGAAAGTAGTTTCAATACAACAACAATACAATATTTGTTTACTGGTGAGAATATGGATTACCTTGAAATGTAAAATGGAGATTGATATTGGATTAGAATTAATGGCAGTCCTACCCTGGAAGTATGCTCGTATTGTGACTACGACACATTTAAGTTGTTGTAAAGGTGGACTTGTCCTTTAAAAACACAAGCAATATAATGGTCTTTCCAATTACTTGTGTGTCAAGAGCAAATTTCTGTGAGCAGTGAATATATGATGCAATTTTAGTGCATCCATTTCATTGGCTTAATCTGCATTTCTCTCCCTACATTATTTCTGTCATTATGAATAATATTAGCAGTCATTATCATTGTTATTGCCATTATGATGATGGTAATGATGATGGTGGTGATGATCTTAATTTATCACTATTGTCCGTATCATCATCATCGTTACTATACTTATTATTATTATTATGGTACTCGTAGTATCAGTAGCAATATCATCATCATCGCTATCATCATCATCATCATCTTCATCATCATCGTCATCATCATCATCATCATCTTGTTGCTAGGGGGATAGACAAAAGTATTGGCTCTTTGCTCCTTTGCTGTCCTCCCCCCCCCCCCCACCCCCTACCCCCCACCCCCACTTGACACTGGGTGTATGGGACTTACTATAAAACGAGGAATGTTTGCATGCATTTTAATTTCCCGAATTTTACAAGATTCGCAAAATTAAAATGCACATGAAGGCTCTTGTCTACACTATATATACATTGAATGCCAGAGGCACTTCGCGAAAATTTCATGCCGTGAAAAAGGCCGTTGGCTCCAATTCGCGAAAATTTTATGCCGCTAAAATATCATGTTTTACGGTAATAATTTATTCCGCTTGTGGCTAGGAAGCTTCGTGGGCCTTAGGATGGCTATAGCATTCCTCACCAACACAGAGACTGTGCGATACAATTATATTTGATGTGGATATTAGCGTGGTTATGAAAACCAGTCTTGAAGCCATGCTCCCTCTTTTCAGACCCTGTAATCACATTGGCCTAGTTCCTGTAACCTGTTTTCGCCAGTTTGTTTGTGTTTTCTCGACTACTAATACATTTGAGATCGTAGAAAGAGGTCAGAATGCTTGAGACAGACATATGTGTTGAAAGGAATTTTCCCCTGTGACCCACAATTCAGAGTTCATTTCAGTGGTGAGTTAAACCAGGAGGCTGTTTTACACTTTTGTAGATAGTTTCTCATTTCACGTTGTCATGGTTGAAGTTGACAGACATCGATGAGACCTTAAGAATTCAGGTCATTGCATTTCATTTGATGTTATAATACAAGGCCATATATTTACAAAAGTATGTCACAATTGTCAATTTATGTTAGCAATTAAATTAGCTCAGTCCTAACAACAAAAGTCAATGCCACAGCCAGTTGTTAAAAGCAATAATGGAAAACAACAGGATGTTTCTATGAGTACTTTCATTTTTTCTGTACTCTTAGGCCATTGCCATACATTGATAAAATTGTATTTTTAGCTGAAATTCTCTGAATGTGCCGTGTCATTCTGCCTATCCCTTTCAGTGCCAAGTGGCACCTACTGCATGAGCAGACATTTTTGCTCACAGATGTTTTTTGTGAATTGCTACTTGTCAGTCTTTGAGCATGTTGTTAATTTTGCTGTTGGGAGGATCTAGTAATTACAGTAATCAATACTTCACTTTTCACAAAATAAATAAGAATGAGTAACAGGCAACAATACTAGCACTGAATATTTCTATTCTGTGATTTTCTGTACACAATCAAGCAGAATGTTCTGTATTTGAAATACTGTACTAGTGTGTTGTTATGCCCCAGATACTGCTTCATCAATGCCCACACAGCACTCTACAGTAGTTACTACAAGTGTACCTGCACATGATCCAGCACTAGCTTGGCTTAAGATTTTTTTTTTTTTTAAATAATGATTTTGCACATTGTTGTTTGCACTTATTGTTACCTGTTGTTATTTTCACAGTTTAAGTGTGATTTGCAAAAAAAAAGAAAAATAGTAAAACCACTGAAAATTTCATCTTGCACAGTTGCCTCCAGTATCAATGAAACATTGTACTTCACATTAGTGGTTTTGTGAAGGGCAACCCTTACTGTGCCAGAGACTTTGTAAATCATACAATGCTATGGGGTTTCCTGTGCCAGTCGGGCCTCCAAGCGCGCAAAGGGTTAAAACAAAAGTAGTGCTTTGAGGCTGGTGTGTGGTACACTCAATTGTACTCACTGTGATTATCATTATGCAGTTCATGTTTTTATCTACATATAGGTCTACTGAGAGATTGAGAAGAACCTGCCGTAGCATGGATGTCATTTGTGATGAATGCATTGCATGAAATTTTGTGCATTAACTGGGAGTCTGTAACTTCTCCTTTTCCTGTGGCTGTAGAATGGCATTTGTTAGGATTTTCTTGCTATTATTATTATTATTATTAATAATATTATTATCATTATTGTTGTTGTTGTTGTTATGATGATGATGATGATGATAACTGTGATTCATATGTGCAGGTATACTGTATACGCTGTTATTTTCGCGTACAGATATTTTCGCGAATGACGAGGTCACAGACATTTTCGCGAGATGTTGTTTTCGCGAATCGGCGCCGACGCTTACGTTAATGCTCTGTTAACACAGCGTGTTATTAAATTCGCAATCCAACTGTGATTCGCGAAATTCGCGAAAAGTAAACCCTCGCGAAAAATAACAGCTTATACAGTACTCAATGATATCATAGTGTGGAATAAATTCCATGGGGGGGGGGTTAACTTTATATAGAAGGGCCTATAGAGCTCTAGATTATTTTTGTTTGTTGTGTGTTTGCTTCGGTACAATACACAGCAGTGAACATCATATCTAGAAATTAAATATGAAATAAATGTTTAGTTGCCTTATGGATCTACAGCAGTTAATAGTGCAATAATAATTTCATTTCTCAATTTTATACAGCCCACTTTTAATGCAGTATGGTAATGAATACTAGTGACAAGTAGAAAAGTTATAGGAAAATTGTATCAAGTGTCTTCAAGAAATCAAGACAGTTGCGTTTGAAATCAAGACTATGCAAACATTTGTCTTGTCTTACAAATCGTGGGAACGACTAGATGTATTTCCCCATGCTGTCTTGATGGAGGGGTTTACGTGGAGGTCATATCATAATTCAGTTTTATCAGCGCAGGCGGTAGCGCAATATGTAAATGGTAATTTGTAGACTAGTGTTGTCAACTGAAGGGGAAATGAATGCAGGGTAATGCCATGATGGCATTTTTCTCGGGACAGCAATTTTGTCCCATCTTTTCATTTCGTATCATTCTTTGCTGAAACGATGTACTGATATGGACAGCAAGGTTATGTCCATTACACTTTTCTTTTCATCTGCATGAATATCTGTTTTTGCTCCTATAACTCTGATCCTACCATCCATATCTGAATTAAACTTGGTATTGCATTTGGTATATGACCACAAAAAAAGCCGAAATATGAAACATAAAGGTCACGGGGTTTAAGTGAACATTCTTCAAAGCACTAAGAAGCTGATGATAAAGCAAAGTTTGATTTTCTTTGCTTTGATCTCATTCTTCTTTTTGCCTTTGATTTTCTCTCTCTGTGGATAAAGAAATGAAGAAAATGAAAAGCATGTAAATGCAAAAATTGAAAAAAAAAATGTACAAATGATATGGAAAGAGTCAATTTCATATCAGCATTTATTCTGATGCAATCAGACCAGAGAAGCAAATGAAAATATTAAAAGATAAGATTGCATTAATAATCTCTTTCTTTCAAAGAGAAGATATACATTGTACTTCATCAATTTTAAAAGGGAGATGTGAAATTTGCAATGACCCTACATGTCTGATGAAATTCATTCAGACTTGGCACAGTAACCTGTAAATATTAAGGGATGTTGAATAGTTTGGATAATAGTTTGTAAACAACAGAGGATTAAAGTCTGAGGTAAACCTTTCAAACTTACAAAAGTCATTTTGACAATGAATATCAGAATCAGGCAATATAGGAATTATTGTTGATTCCAAAGTGTGCCCACCCATGCTAACGTTTGGTAGTTTTCGAAGAGCACAGGAATAAGATATGTATATCATGAATAAGATATATATGATAGAAATATGATGCCGTATGGGATATTACTGCTGTTTCATAGATCGTCTTGCTTCTTTTAGTTCATTAAAAGATCTGCAATACTACTGTATGAATTTGTCAAATGTTCTCCTGTTCTTAATAGTTGGAAAACGAAACAGATAACCCCAAATTCGAAAATGAATGAACAATGGAATGAGTGAATGAATGAATGAATGAATGAATGAATGAATGAATGAATGAAATTAATCCCTTTATCTTAGCCTTGATAGCAATGACATGTGGCAGCTGTTTATTATCTCATTACTGGCATATCCGCATGAAATGTTGCCAACCTGTAAATTTGGATTTAATTTGATAAAAAAGTCTGGGGAGGCAGACTATGCGTACAGCCACGTTGTCAAGTTGTGGCAAATGTTCAGATGAAATGAAAGTGTTTGTTTTGGAGTCATTTTTGCATGCAAACATTAAAGGTATTGTTTACCATTGGGAGCAGTGATTTAAAAATGTTCAAGTTACCACATTTGATACATATGTGTAGGTCAGTTGTATAAAAAAAACATCCTACCATATGAAAATTTTTCAATAAAGCCTAAAATATAGGGAGATATCATTAGTTGTCTCACTAAACCAGAACTATAGATGGTTTAGTCTGGAAACAATTTTATCATAACTATTGTTCACATTTTGTATATCTAACAATACTTAACATTGATTATAATGATTAAAAAAATACATCAGTTGTTTCTATACCTAACTCACATTTAGAACTATTTTGAAGCACTAAAGCTGGATTTTTGTTTCATCTGCAAATGGTAGATAATGGCTTTTGATAAGCTTATACTATTTTTTTTTTTTTTGGTATTATAATTATAAAATTGAGGGGGATATTAAAGAAAAAGAACCTCACAATCTCTCCTCCTTTAAATCTTTAGTTTGTGTTCTTCTATGAAGTAAATTTACTTTGCTGCACACACACTGAGGTTTTTTTCTGACCATGACCTGACTTTCAATGATATCATTTGCCCCAAAACAACAAACAGCTGGTCTGGGGGGAAAAAAAGTAATCAAAGAATAAAAGCGAATGCAGGGTAATAGTGGAGACAGGGAGGGTGGTTACTACTGCAGAATATTGGCGCTTTCAGACACACCGAGTTATCATATTCATACGACGTATGGATATACCACGTTTTGATATGAGAGCATTCAGAGTCAGCACCCCCATATGGGAGCATTCAGACCTAATGCACAAGTGATATTTTTTTAGTAGACGTGAATCTCTTCCATGCGCAGTATGTAATTCATGCAGGCTTTGTGCATAGTGTTTATACTCTGCCTTGGATTCATCCTGTAGTTTGCTAGTTCACGCCAGATTTGAGGTCAGCTCAGGCCCTAGCTTGGTGCGCGCTGCGAATAAGCCCCACCTACGAATACGACTTATGGATATGAGAGCATTCAGACACAAATATACATTGTATGGATATAGGATAATGATTTGAAACGACGCTCAAACCATCGTTTCGATATACGACGTATATTGATACAACATTTCAATGAACATACATAAAACGTCCTATATCCATATGTTGTATATCCATACGAGAACTCTCTATTCTGAAAGGGGGGTAAGTCAAATCTCATTGACGTCCTAAATAGTCTAAATAAACAGACCCTGCTTAATTCAGGATGTTGATCTATTCATTCGCTCAATTTAGAGCAATGTCACATTCACTGATAACTCTCTAAAATGGTGGGCAAACTGACCCTATTGAAAGAGGAAGTTGGCTCATTTCCAGTTGTCTACATTGGCAGAGTCCTCATTTTGTGAGAGTTCTGAAGCATTTGTTCAATTATGCCTTCTGATGCTGGCGCCTACTCCTCTTATCCATTTAGAATTTATGCAGTTATTAGTAGTTTGTTTATAAGCTGTAACAAAGGTAATACTACATGAAAGCCGCACACATTCCAATTTGAATTTAGATGATATGTAGGAATGCCACTCCCTCCCTTATGTTACCCTCTTTTCTGAGCTGATAGGTTTTTCTGTTTTTGTTTTTGTTTTAATTTCATTATATGACAGGAAAGACATAATAGTGCGAGGCTAAGCTGCGTACAAATTGTAGTTTCATTCATTACTGCATCAGTAGTATTAAGGGCTTAATGACAATAGTAATACATCCATCACTTGCTAGTTGGTAGCTAATTAGCACAAAATATGTCTGGTCATATTCCAGTAGTCACAATTATCAAAATCACTATCGTGGTGATGATAGTATGAAATAGAACTCTCAAATTTGTGTAATGAGTTCAAGGTACGAAAAAGTATAATCATGACAAAACTCAGTTTTCTTTTCTTCTTCGTTTACTTTTGGAACGATGGGTTATAGAGTATTAAAGTGATGATGTCACGGTCTTTTGTTGTAGCGTGGGTTGGAACTAGGTGCATGCATAGACACTCGGGCCAGGTGAGGTTGTTTAAAACCAGTTTCTATGGCGATGAATGGCTACATGACATCACACTTTGGTACTCTATGACATGAAAAGAGATTGGGAGTTGTGACAGTCTGGTTTGTTAATACTAAACAGTTCTTATACAAGTAGAAAAAAAAAGGTTAATTTGCCATTGTTTTCGAAGTACCAAACAGTTCTGATACAATTTAAAAAAAAAGGATGAATTTGCCATTGTTGTTGAAGTTGTTCTTCGTGCTAGAAATTTCATATTGGCGAGTATTGGTATCAAGCATTGAACGCTAACCCAAGCGTGACCTTTGTTGGTAGCCTGTCTTCCAAGAGGTGTGACATTTTTTCCCCATCCATCATAAAAGTCGATCCCCGGGCACACTCGTGTGATCGCCGACTTATTGCCTCTGCCTCTGTGGCCACGGGACAAGCCACAAAAACTAATAAAATGCTGGCTCTCTGTGGTCTAGTAGCAAGTTCACAATCGTGGAGGAATCCTGGCATCATCGGCTCTCGAGCTCTCTATGATACTTTGAGGAGGTGTCTGGGTTGCCGAGGACTTCAGACAACTGGAAATTGGATGCCCATATATATCTATAGAGCAGATATTCATCGCTGGATGGTATTATCTGCCATAGTGATGCGGGTTTGGTTTCTGTTGACATCACGGAGCTGGTGTACGCAGTTGATATTTCCATTACTTGTGTAATGAGCCTTGAGACGTCACTGAGATGAATGACACGAATTAGAGAGGATACCCTGTAGTCCCTTAGTGCGATAGTCAATGGCGTTGAAAGTTTCATCAATTCGCATGTCATCGCGAGACCCACGGATACGGATAGACATCTCCCCTCGCGTTCAGACGGGGTGAAAACTGAGAAGCTTGTTACACTGGGGCGACTGGTGAGTCCTGATTCCTTTTAAGATGAATCCCTTGATATTAGGAACACTGGTTGAGGTGACACCATCTCCAGTTGAAAACTGCCATCTTGGTAGTCTGCAGGTATTACAAGCCACACTCATTCAAAATTCACATTTTTCAGTGTCCACCATTTCAGTTCATGATGTACCCTTTAAATCATGTCGCTGGAAATACTCTGGCAACTACATGTATTCACTAACATCAAGTGTATGAGCCATTATTTATTTACTTAAATGTAAAATGATCGAGATAACACAAGCATCATGGTTGAGTATTGAATCTCATAACTTTCACTTTCTGTGAATTGTGTAGGGTACCTTACACCACTTATTGTTTTCCCCTCCCCTTCTTCTAGGTAATATTGGAAGTAGGATGATTGAATACCACCCTAACAAAGTGTAATGTTATCCATGAGAGTGGGAAAACTGGTACAAACTATCCATAGATATGGGGGGGGGGGGGAGGGGGAGGGGGAAGGGGAGGGAGGGATAAGGGGGAAGTGAAAGAAGTGGGTTGCAATCAAAACAATGTTTATTTTTGCGTATTTTATATTTTAAATGGTTGATTTACCACAACATTTAGTAGATGTATCACAAAGCAATGAGCACGGTCATCATACTGTGCCCCTTGTTTGTAGTAAAACATTCATATCTGTGCAATCCATAGACCTATTGAGTTGTAGACATTAACTTTTGTCAGCCATAACTGGAGGCTTCCAAAATAAGAAGAAAAAATTATGCAATGGGATATGCATTGAGTCAAGTGCATTGCTATGTCAGTGCATAAATCAACTATGTTAGGCACACTTCAGCCCCTCGAGTTATGGCTGAAATAGTTATTAGCATAAAAGACAGCACCAAAACCGAATAGGTCTATACCTTATTGTGGATTAAGTCCTGCATCATCGTGATGATATATTTTAGTTTGTGAAGATAATCTTTGATGTGAAAGATGCCTGCAACGACAGACATGACCCTGAGACACAAGGCACAGTGCATGTCTGTTCAGACGTATCAATAGAGCCTCAGGAAAACAGTTACACCACACCGAAATGCTTAAAAACATATGCTTTTGACTAGAGTTTCTCATCAGAATTCATTGTATCGCATTACAGTTGTATGTGAAATGCTCTTGGGGAGGCGAATAAATATCTCATCATCATGATTAATGCAGAACTCTGCGCTCTCCATGTTTAACTCTTAACGTGCCATGGTCGCCGAACGGCGACCTTAGTCCTGACGTGCCATGGTCGCCAATCGGCGACTAAGAAGAGCGCGAAAAACATTGGTCATTTAAGTTCTTGTGGTACCATAATACGTTACACCAAGAAACTGCCACTGATATGTACTGGTAGCTGATTAGCATAGGCATCATTTGCACTAAAAATATGAGTATACTTGCATAGGAAAATGTTGAGTAAATACATGTTTTTTCAGCAAGATGTATTTTTTTCGCGTCGGGAAAATCGGCAGAGAGCGCACCCTCTGCGAGCTGTGTATAGATCAAAATTCTCATTGATAAACCACGCGTGTGTATGCTACTGAATTTGCGTGTGTTGTCTATGCATTTCCACTCGCATTGTTCTGCTTGGGTGCTCTCCTGCGGGAGCAACTTTCATTTTGTCCCTCAAAGAGGGTCAAGCTTTCGTTCGTCGGTCAAGTCTTTCATCCTTTTGTCTTGGTGAACTTCACTAATCGTCCCCACGCTAGCACCTATACAAAGGAAGAACACGCTTTTGTTCTTGTCTATGCACATGTACAGTGGACAGAGTAGACCTGTAAACAAAGGCCTGCCGATTTCAATAGAGTGCGCCCGCCTGCAGTCTGCATAGACAAAAGAAGGATTAGTAGGTGCTTCCTTCTCAAGTGGACAAAAGACACTATTCCAGGACCCGGGATTTACTTTAATTTCAAATACAAGATCTGGGACTACAGGACTTAGATTTGGGAATGAATTACCGAGGCAGAAAAAGAAATTGAAAAGACAAATTGAACTGCCAATATCTTTGGAATTATACAACTCTAGAAGACAAACCTGTTATCATTTGAAAGAGGAAATGTAGCTCTAAATTTTTCTCACAGAGTCAAGGTAGCGTTCTATTGAAGAAAAATCATGACTGACTCTTTCTTTACATACTACACAAAAATTTATTATAACCTTTTAATGATATCGATTATTTCTGCAATATTTCAGGTTCAGATAGATATTACAGCAAACTGACTACATGACACGAAAGACCAATTATTTCTTGATATTTGTTGTGTAGAACTCAATTCAAAACAGTCAATAGTTTCAAAGATATGACAGTTTGAAATTACATTGTCAATCCAGTCCGCAAACTTTCTGGCGTTGGGTAAAAACGTCTGGCACGTTAGGGGTTTCGGGTCTGGCACATTAAGAGTTAAGTTGACTGCGAAGAAAGGGCGACAAGACTGGCTCGTGGCGCAAGATTGAACTAGTTTCTCATTTTTTTTTTTGAAATTCCATGGGGAAGGTGATGGGAGTGCAGAGAGATATAAAATCATTTGCTGTTTGCCGAGTATGTACGGTGTGTCACATGAAGCTGGCAAACTCAAATGAAGGTCGTAGAATTAATTTTATTCTTCCTAATTGTCAATGTAATTACTTAAAACAACTTCCTGAATCACAGCCATGTGGTTGAAATCTAAATTCAGCCCATGATTACAACTGACGTTTTTTAACCTTTTCAAAAGTTTCAGACTAATTGGTTAACTTTTGTACATATCAACATGCAATTTGAATTGTTATTAAAGTTTTGTGTTCTCTTTATCACATCATCATCATTGTCAACACTCATTTACTCTCGTACTGAAAGTGTTTAGACTTTAGTTAACATTGAGTGTGCAGTTTTCTCTTCTGAATGCAAAGGTATCCAAGCAGCTCCAAAGTGTATTGCTCTTCATAATTACCCCCACCAAGGGAGGAGGATATGTTTTCGTTACCGTTGGTTTGTGTGTTCGTTTATTAATTAGTTAGTTAGTTGGTTAGTTTGTCCGTGTGCAAAATAAATCAAAAATTAATGACCAGATTTGGATGAAACTTGCAGGAAAGGTTTGGAATGATACAAGTAACAGGTGATTAAATTTTGGTAGTGATCCGACAATTTTGGGAGAATTTATGAATGATTTTTGATATTTTGGCAGGTAGGGTCAATGAACTTGGGAGTTCAGGCTGCGCGTATTTGAGGTTTGCATGCGCGCACTAAAGTGCGTGCTCTAGTTTCTGCTAGAGCGAGGGTGCGCCGTGCAGCTGAGGGTTTATGACGTAAAAAAGGCTTCTATATTGGAAAATCGGGCGACTTTCAGCACATGCTGTAAGTACGTATGGGTAGAAATCACCGATATCTCTAATAGAAGAACAAGATCAGTGGTGGAAATGAGCTGCATGCTTGGCGGAGGTCTGCGCTCTCAGAGTGCTTCTCTAGTTCATATTGTAAAACCAGAAATTTTCGCGTGCATGAAATTGCAAATTTCAAGAAGAGCCAAGATCTGCTAAAGTAAAATGCATGCAATATGTTTTTTTCTACACTATGCATTGAATGCCGGTGATAATTTGCAAAAGTTTTATGCTGCAAAAAAGGCTGCAAATGAGGCCGCCGGCTCCAATTCGCCAAAGTTTCATTCTGCCAATGGTTCTAGTTGTACAATAGAAGGGTACGAAATGGGTGCCAGAACATTCCCAGTTTAACATCTTTGTCTACAGACGCCTACGAATAGCTCTTGTTACTGGTGGTGTTGTTGAATTTTCTCCTTTTTCTTTTTTTTTTTTTGGGGGGGGGGAACAAAAATTCCAGGATCGACATGTCTTTCTCGTTTTTTAAAGTGGGGCACTTTAAACCTCACTTCTCAATCTTCAGAAAGTGGACTGTATGAGATTGAAATGTCCATCGGTGTTAATCAAATGAGATGGGTTCTCTCTCCTGCCCGGAAAAAATGTGGGCGTTACACAACGCAGCCACCGACGGGTCGCAAAACCTGGCTGCGTGTGTAACTGCATGCCACATATGACACATTCATGAAAGCTGAAATCAATTTAGCATTGAGTTTCTTTGTGTGTGTGTGTGTGTGTGTGTGTGTGTGTGTGTGTGTGTGTGTGTGTGTGTGTGTGTGTGACTGTGTATGTGTGTCAGCGTGTCTGTGGGGTGTAGATGAGATAGCAGCCTAGTTTCTCATCTCCTCATGGAGATTGTTGATAGTGGAGGGAGTACACTCATACTTTTTTTTTCCCTCTCTTTTTTTTTCTTTTTGAAGAGCGGTGCCGGTGCCGCCAAACTGTAATTGAATGTTAATGATTCGTGTCTGAATCCTGTAAATTGATTGGAATTCAGGGGACGAGGCGAGATATTATTGCTTTTAATCATAACGCCCCGTGCGTGTGCCAAGCGGCCGAGTCTTGAGATGGTGGGAGAAACGGTGTTGGTGGAGATGGGAGGAGGGATGCGATCCTTGGATGTTACCATGCAGGGGCATCTTTGCTGTATGGAAGAATGACCAGGAATACACTGTAAGTGCATTTCTACAGTTGTATTAATTCAAGGCTAATATGGTAGAGTGTATGATTATGTGTTATTATTTATATTAGTTTTTAATGAGTATGTTATTGCATCTGTATGTCATGATGCATAATGTACAATAGGAGGTGCCCTCAAGGTGTATCTACCCCATATAGGAAGGTAGTGTCATGATATGACTCTGTGTATGTGGCATACGTTGTTATTTAATGTAGTGTAGCGTCTGCTTGATATTCTACTGATAAGCAGTGTAGTAATGTGTCAAAACCCTGGTACATTGTATTATTCAGAATGAATGCCTGCTTGCTTCTTACTTTTGTTTATTTAATTTTATCACTATTTCTTTGCAGAAAGTTACTTATTGCAGTGTACAGTGATGGCTGATGGGCTTGTAAAGTCATGGCATTTGATGATAAAGTATCTCGTTATGTATATGAATGAGCTAATCCTAACCAAATAACAACAACCACAAAACTGTAAGAAAGTATTTGTTTCATTCCACTGTCAGAACTGTTGGCAATTTGAGCTAAATGTTGATATTGTAATAGACCCTTATTTCATTATAGCATTTTCTTTGGGAAGAAAGTGGATGGACAATTTTATTCACAAGTTTTTTTCAGTATGTAATACATGTATTCCTGTAGCTACAATTTTGTAATTGTTGTTGACCCCTTTTTGTGCCTGTGTGTTTGTGCACATCTTCCATGCTGTTCTACCTTCATTTGTGTAAAAGCTCTTTCAAAAGGTTTGCTACAATTCTTTCAGACAAATCCATTCAGGCATAACAGTGTGATAGTCCCACATATGAGCCTTGGTGATGTTTAAGCATTATAGGAGAGTTGCATTACTCACATGCGCTGGCAGCCAACTTTATGACATCTGTGTCAATTGCAGATACAGGCATGCCGATGATGTGCCAATCAGCAGCCAAGTGCAGCAGATTTTGAAGATGAGACCCTTAACCCATTGAAAACTAGTCCCGAGTGTACTCAGGCAGGTGTCTTTGAAAACTGCGTGTTATAGCAAAATCAGTTCGTCCTCAATGGGTTAGCACATCTTTTGAAGTGATGTTCCCTAAAATCAGGCCCTCCCACCCACCCCCACCCCCCATGTTTCAAGAGTGCATGCTCACGTATGTTCATTAAATGTGATGGAGTCAATGAAATGTGCACCATTCACTGATGAAAATCGAAATTGCATGTTGCAGTCATGTGACCCACTCCAGAGTTCCCTTGAATATCAGGTGATTTCATAATTGAGAGATGGTTTTGTTCACCATGAGATGAGAAAAAAAAAAATGATTCTCCCAGAAGAAAAATCTGTAACAACAGTACAATATACTTACAAAAAAAAAGGAGAGAAAAGAACCCCTCATGAATTATCCTGGTCTCCATGTTCCTCTGTCTTTAAAAGTGTGTCAGAAAAAAATTGAAAATTGATTCAGTGCAATGGCTGGGCCCAAAAGGTGTGAGGTTTCAATCAAATAAACCTCCAGAGGGGAAGAGAAACTGTGAAAATCACGCAGGGATTGATTTTCTGTCAAATCCGTAGGTCGCTGGAACCATGAAGAAAGGATGGAGGGAGAATGTTAAGGAGTGATTTAATTGAGGAGCGTGTGATGAATCAATATGATGTGCACCGCGCTGATGTCGGGAATGTTCGTATGTATCGGTTCACGTTGAGGAAAGGGCCCATGCAGGCGCTGAAGGAAGCGCAGAAGAAAAATCCGTCCTCATGATGTGAATGATGCACACAAGGCGTGCTTTAATTGATTAAAGGTGTCCTGACGATATATATTTATTGTAGAATTATGGACTAAGCCTTAAAGGTCCTATTCGGGAGCAGTGATTTAAAAAATCTTTAAGATATCACATTTGATGCATATGTGTAGGTCTGTTATATCTCAAAACATCCTACCATACAAAATTTTTGCAGTAAAGCCTAACATATAATGAGATATCAGTATTTTTCTCATTAAACCATAACTGTAGACGGGTGTAGTCTGGAGACATTTTTATAATAACTATTGTTCGCCTTTTGTGTATATAACAATACTTAAAATCGATTATACAGATTCAAATTTTTACAGTGGTTGTTTCTATCCCTAATTCACATTTTAGAACTATTTTAAAGCACTAATGCTGGGTTTTTGTTTCTTCTGCAAATGGTAAATTATGCCTTTAAATGGAAGCCCAAGCGGGCAAGGTGTTTTTGTGAAATGGAAATGAATTCATGTAAAGCAGTCAGACATTTTACACATTGACCGCACAGGTCAGCATCCGCCCACGTGTTACCACAAATATTTCCCCGCATCAGCACAATGTGATACATGCCAATGCTCAAACAATGCACAAACCCAAATGCATCAACGTGGCTTCACCTTTTCTTGACTACTGTTTCAAATGCCATACAGTTGTACTTGATTTTTAGAGCTTGCCCTTCAGTGGCAGATCCAGAGGGGGGCGCAATCGGTGCACGCCCCCTTTATTTTTCGTTTTAAAAAAAAAGAAAAAAGAAGAAGAAATGAAACTGGAAGTGGCACCAGAAATATAAGTTGCCCCCCCCCCCCCCCCCCCCCTTTACAGAATTCCTGGATCTGCCCCGGCCCTTGGTGATGTTAGGGTTAACTGTATTGAGTGACAACTTACATGTTAACAGCAGAGCCCAATACTTCATTCATACATGTAGTTTGACTAGTCGGATGAGAGTGAAAAACACAAGTAGTTTTATATTTCATGGAGTGATGCTCTGTTCTCACCTCATATGAAAGAGAGATGATACAATGTTTCTATTGTTTTCTGTGCAGCAATTATTTTGAGACATATTCATGCATCATGCTGTGATACAAAATTCATGGATCATCATTTTTTTTTTCAGTGAAGTGCCTTACATGAATCAATAAGATGACAGTGTACACAATTGCAATATCATTTTGTACATTTTTACCCCATGGACTTAATATAAAGATGTAGCATATTTTCATGGAGTTTAAAGATAATAAAAAGTTTTGGTACCTCAAAAGTTTCCTTGAATTTCCTTGTCTTAGTTTGTGTTTCAGGTTAAAGTACCATTCATATAACTAACACTGTGAGACTTACTCGCCCCAAAGTGCTCTCATGTCTTAGTAATCATGCAATTAACTGCGACCAGCAGCCCCATACGCATAGCGACCAGCAGTCTCATACGCATAGCGTAATCGGGCTTCGCATTGTAGCATTCAGGATCATGACAGATTTAGTATCGCAGGGTAAATGTCAACTTAAAATCCCATAAATTCTTCAATTTGAAGACTTACCAATTAAGTTGAAGTATTGAAAACAGGCTTCGGGCAACGTTTGGTTCTGCCTATAGTCCCTTTCTGTTCGAATTGATGACTGAATGTGACTCGGTCGACAGGACCTTAGGAGAGCTACATACAGTACACTGAATACTACAGCCAGTGCATGCGAACACATCACATGCACACAAATTTCAAATCCATTAACGGATAAGATGTTTGTGTGCGCATGCGCTGGCCATGGTATCCAGTGTATGTAGCTCTCCCAAGGTCCTCTCGACCGAGTCACATTCAGTCATCAATTCGAACAGAAAGGGACTATTGGCAGAACCAAACGTTGTTCGAAGCCTGTTTTCAATACTTCATCTTAATTGGTAAGTCTTCAAATCGAAGAAATTTTTGGATTTTAAGTTGACATTTACCAACGATACTAATTCTGTCATGATCCTGAATGCTACAATGCGATGCCCCATTACGCTATGCGTATGGGGCTGCTGGTCGCAGTTAGCTATGCGTACAATGGGCTGCACGCTGCTGGTCGCAGTCAGTGGTTTCGTACAATATTTATCGACGCTGTACAGCGTCGGCTCTGGTACGAAACCCTTATTGTATGATTACTAAGACATGAGAGCACTTTGGGGCGAGTAATTCTCACAGACAACGTACTTTAACCTGAAACACAAACCAAGACAAGGAAATTCAGGGAAGCTTTTGAGGTACCAAAACTTTTTATTATCTTTAATACTAATTTTCACTCTCAGACGCCCTGCATGAATAGGCATATGAGGTATTTAATGTATAATGAATTAAGGAAAGAATGTAAAATTGCAGACACTTTTAAAGTGGTTCTATCATATTTTGCACATTTTAGTGCTTTGTCATTTATGTATGAAAGCTGTCGCAATGTATGATACAAGGTTATTTTTTCTTTATTTCATCTCTTCATGTATAACTCTCACATGATGTTTGAAAATAGTGAGAAAAAAAAAAGCAGTGATGCAAATATAATCATCCAAAAATTTATAGAGCTCCACCGGAATATGGACCAAACATTCATAGCCTTTGCAATAATGGGATGTGCATCATTTCAGTGGCAACATCCTCCCTTTTTATTCTGCACATACTGCTAAAAATATGGTGGGCTGTAGTTACGGCATCCCAAGTAAATTTCCATTCTCTCATTGCCCGAAGCAACAGACCGGTGTCTAGGAATTCAATTATTGGGCACCATCCTAACAAGTCTCTGCATTTACACATTTTGCCTCTCTTTCCCCTTTTCCTCCGCTATCATCATCTCCTCCTCCTCCTCCTCTTCCTCCTCCTCTTCCTACTCCTTCTTCTTCTTCTTCTTCTTCTTCTTCTTCTTCTTCTTATTCTTCTTCTTCTTCTTCTTCTTCTTCTTCTTCTTCTTCTTCTTTTTCCTTCTTCACTTACTCTTTCTCCCTGTGAAGAAGATGAGTTGTGGGCTATGTGATCCTAGCTCTGAATCCCCACAAACTAGAGAGAAGAGCAACATTCCCAAATCAATCCCCACCCCCACCCCTCCTCCTCCTCCTCCTCCTCCATGCCTAAAGAAAGGGGGCAAAATGTGGACTTCCTTCACCCCCCCCCCCAAAAAAAAAGCCATGCTCCCTCTCTTCCACAAAAAACAGGAACAATGCAAGATTGTTTGAAGCTGCGAGACAGGAAATTTGCCGCGACATCTTCATTGATTCTTCTCTCTTGGAGGGAGCCATTGTAGAAATTTCACTCAATTTCATATAAATTTCGCTCGAACCATTAACCTCACCAGAACTTTTTGGTCTCATGCTGTGCGTTTTTGTGTTTGTTTCTTGGTTTAATACACCATTTCTGTGCAGAGCTTGTATTGTGAATGGATTAGCTGACTGCAATATTGTGTGCATTCTGTCTGAATGAAATAAGGACACCAGTGTTGGTTTTGAAAAGGAAATGTCATTTAGATTAATATTTAGATCAAGTGGTGTTTATCGTCATTAGGTTTATCAGTTTTGGAGTGACAGACATGATACAAGTTTGTTGTTTAGAGCGATAAGAAAGTGAAACAAACCTCTCTGATCAGCCAAACATACCTTACATTCAGGATGTTTTAATGTCATTTTAAAGCTATTTTGATGCATTAATTACACCATTGTTCTCAAGAGATCAGTTTTCAAGAGAGCTGGATCCTTAAAGGGTTATTTCTTTTTTAATTTGGGTTGTGGCTTGTTTTGGTGTAGAAATTAGGAGTAGTATAGTGACTTCAGTGGTAATCTTTTTTGATGAAGTCTTTGCTTTAGTTTGATTTTGGCATGGCATGATTAATCTCCCCAAATATTGCTTGTAATAAGTAATTGATGATTTAAATTTTATGATTAACCTATTGCTATTATTTATTTTTTCATTGCTATGGATTATTAATATCCCAGTAATGACATCATGGGGAAACTGAAACCAATTACTTAATAGCAAGATTTTCTCATGCATCAGTTTGCTCTTTTCAATTCTATATTTGCTGCATTTTTTTTTTGTAAAGTGATCTGTTGGGACTGATGTGAAGTATATTTAATCTTGAAATGCTATATTAATGTTAGTGAATTCTATGCTACAGATGTCTTCTATGTATCTGTGAGATTAGAACTGTATTTGTGTGTGTGTACAGTTTGCTGCAATATTTTGGCTATTATCAATATAGGGCGAAACTCATGGATGATCTGCTTTGCTTCCATCTGGTTAGTTTCCATATTTCTGATGTCCTGTTAAAATTTTGAGAAATATATGCTCGTTGTGAGGATTGCACCCCCTCCCCCAATATATGAAGGTTTAAATGCTTTGAACATCAGATTTTAGAATGTCTGGGGTTCATTTTCCACTATTCCAATAATTCAAAGGTACAGTGTGTAGTTTTTGTCTTCATAGGTAGCCAGTGAATGACATTTTGCATTGTTGCCCACTCCAAAATTTTCTTTGCAATAGGAAACACTCATTGCAGTAAGATACAGATAATGTTTTTGCACAAAACATAATAATGATAATAATAATAATAGTCAGTTCTTAGAAACGCATTATACCATAAGATCTCTACGCATGTACAAAATAATGAAACAAAATCTATCACATATTTCTCTATTCAAACATGTAATCAACAATTGTCAAAGAGGTGAGTTTTTAACACAGATTTGAATTTATCAAAATCTGTCATGCATCTAACACTGAGAGGGAGATTATTCCATAATGAGGGTGCCATTTTTCCAAAAGACCTATCACCATATGTCTTAGATTTGACACTTATTTCAGAGAGGAGATTTTTTGATTTTGAGCGCAGATTTTGACCAGGATGATATGGCTTGATGAGTTCACTGAGATATGCAGGGGCATTTCCATGAAAACATTTGATTAAAACATTAGACTAAAAAGAAAAAACAACAACATTATTTAAGGAGTAAATAATGTTTGAACAAATTGACACATCTGCTTTCGTACGACATTGATGGAATTGATGCCAATGAACCCTATGATTTTTTTTAACCTAAGCCCTCAACAAAGTCTCCTGGATTGTCAAAATGTTGCAGGGAATGAATTGAAAACTAAACAATATGTTTCAGTTGAAAGATAGAACAAACTGAAATGCATATAACTCAGGAAATCTCATTAAATGTTGGTAATATAGTAATTGAAAGAATTATAAAGTTTTGCATGTGTTTACAACCTTGTGATATCAAGGATTGCAATGTCCCCCCAAAGTCTTTCCAATGTCTTCTCAGTCGTGGAGTCATCTCCATGATGTCTCCTTATTGTCACTGGTAGGTCACTATGAGTCTCCGCAAGGTCACAGAGGCATCTTGAGGATGTTTAGACAAAATTAGTCTCTGTAAGGTCGCGGACACGTCTTGAAAATGTTGCGGACATAATTGGTCTCTGTAAAGTCCTGGAGATGTCTTGAAGATGTTGCTGACAAAATTAGTCTCTGTCATGTCGCAGAGATGTCTTGAGGATGTTGCAGACAAAATTAGTCTCTGTAATATGGCGGAGATGTCTTGAAGATGTTGCAGACAAAATTAGTCTCTGTAAGGTTGCGGAGACGTGGTGAAGATCTTGCGGACAAAATTAGTCTCTGTAATGTCCCAGAGACCTCTTGAAGATGTTGCGGACAAAATTAGTCTCTGTCATGTCCTGGAGATGTCTTGAAGATGTTGCAGACAAAATTAGTCTCTGTAAGGTTGCGGAGATGTCTTGAAGATGAAGCAGACAAAATTAGTCTCTGTGACTTGGCTGCGACTAAGGAGATGTTGCTGAGACGTCTCTGAGACCAGCTGGAGACTGGAAAAATTCTCCGAAAAAACTCAAACATGTTCTATTTTCTTGCAACTCCCGGGAGACCAGACTAGTCTTCAGGGGACATTGTGGAGACGTCTGTGTGCCCAGCGAGACTTGAGTCACCACCGGGTTACTACCCACTCTCCAAGCCAATGAGATACCCATGATAGTCTCAAAAATGCATCGGTAGATGAAATGATGATGATAATATCACCTCTTCCAGTCTCCCATTGACATACACACAAATCTTCACCAAACATCTCTCTTTTTTTTTACCAAATCAAAAACCTTGAATGACTGACATCATATATCAGCTTATTGTCGAGTTGCAGTAACTGGATATTAACCTGTTGAGGATGAGTCCCGAGTATACTCGGGCAGGTGTCTATGGGAAATGCGTGTTTTAGCAAAATCAGCCTGTCCTCAACGGGTTAAAGACTTCTATGGGGGATTGGATTACAGAACTTCTAAGTTTCCACCACCAAAAAAGAAAAGAAAAGATACATTTCTTGGCACACCAGTGGAAGAGCTGTCAATGTCAAGCAATGACAAACACCCTCCCCCCCCCCACCCCCTCTGTGCCTGAGGGTACTGTGTATGGCAGGGAGAATGTGGTTTTGTTGGATGCGCCACCACACTGCCCGCTTTCACTGCAGGTTGTACGTAAATGGCACTAATGGAAAGCAACATGTGTGACCTTCTGTATCGAGGGAGAAGCTTTAGCGGAGGAGCATCCCCTCCATTAGACCCGTACAAATGAAGGCAGCATTTCCACGTCTTCTGATTTAAGTAAATTGTCTTCCCTTGACGTATTGCGGATGATGCAAACGACCGTGAAATGAAGCAGTAACCGGTCACTCTCATTGTGAGGATATCAGTGTAGGCAGAGACCATTGGAGGTCTTTTTTCCCCTTCTTTTTGCAGTTTTTGATGGTTATTATGGCTTGATTGTAGGTGGATGAACAATGGAAAAAGTGGTAGAGTGTCGTGATGTACTTGGCTAAAAGCTAGGAGGCCATTTTGTATCCTTCTGATTACTTCTTTGAGGAAAAAATAAAAGAGGAGAAGAGTCTTGATGATAAGAAATGCTTGCTTGAAAGTAAAGCAAAGAAAAGGGCGAAGATGCATCGTATTAGGAATTTATTCTTTTACATGCAACACGTACATAATGACTAGTTGTGATCAGAGATGCCCAAGATTTCTATTTCCAAAACGTCAAGTTTCAATTCATGACATCTATTTCTGTACAGGTCTACACCTGATAATCATACCTGAATGACAGTGATGCAAAGACACGAAGCTATATTTAAGATGATTTTTAAGTCGGACTTACTTAGAGAGTGCAGAACACTACCAAAACCGTAGGGTTTATACGTGTGTGCATCCTTTAACGAAAAACAAAAACAAAAACAAAAACAAAAACTGCTGGGTCTAGATCATGATCCACATCACCACCAAAAACTAGTCACTTTTTCTTTTATCAAGGCAGAGATATCGTACAGATTTCATGAAAATTGATACCATTGCAGGTTTTAACAGACCAAGAAAAAAGATGAATCTTCAAAAATGAAGGACAGAAAGATGGTCATATCCTTGGTGGAGGCAATAACAGATGGTTCTATCTGCCATACATATTTTAATGACATCATCTTGAAGATGACATTTACGATAATTGATGAACTACAAATTCAATGGTACGTACCACTTGCTCAAATCAAATGTCAGACTTAGGTAACCTTTCGAGATTTGAGATGTTGGGCAAATATGCCATTGGGTATATGTGTAGATATGTACAATAGGTACATACAACTATAGGAAGTTAATATGATTTTACCCAGTACAACTAGAATAATTCCCTGAACCCTCATTTGTACCAGTATCAGCAGGGTTTGAACAGATGCATGATGTTGATACACTCTATATTTCAGTGAAGCTGTTGGGATAATTGACAAGGTAACAAGAATCATATCATCAAACTTGGCAAAGCCAATCACGAAATCCTCCATTTCCCTTCTACGGAGAACACACGAGATGCTAGCTCCGTCGCCACCAACAAGTGTGTGAATGTAGAAATATCTGCAAACGTCGGAGTGGGACGGCGAGATGGAAGTGGGATGAAATAAAAGAGACAAGTCCAAACCAAGGGCCGAGGAAAGCGATTCCAATTGCCAAGCCGGGAGGAAACACGCACTGACATTTGAAAAGCAGCAGCACCTCCATTTAGTGCGGAGCCGCAATTTTTCCTCCTGCAGATTGGATTCTTGTTCGGGGACGTTAACTTGTAAGTGGTGATCTTGAATTTCGCCGTGCTTAGGCCGTGCACTGCTGCGCCAGATGAGTCATCGCCTAGCGCCTGACGCCGTGCTAGTCTTGCTCCCAGGCAGCTCTGAAGAAATCCAGACGCTGCAGTGACGAGTCTCCTCGACTCGGAAGATGGAGTACATATCGGCATTCATGCTCTATCTGATCTGATGTGAAACAGCTTCATCTTCAGAAATTCATATATTTTCATGCAATGAACATACAAGAATCACTGATCGAGCTTTGGTTTAGAGCAACAGTCCTGAATAAAAATTATTTTGTTCTCTGTTTGCCTGCTTAAAGAGCATGTCAAATGAGAAATATAATAGTAAGTCAAAAAGTTGTGAGCTAGGAAAAGAAAAAGTTTGTTGTGACTGTTGGGTAAAGTTTGATAGCTTGAAGAGGGCAAGCAACTCTTCGATGAAATTTTGTGTATATATCCATGGTATGCTGTTTAGTGTTACAGACAAGGGGAGGACAGAATGCAAGTCTGGGAATTCATCAAGGTCTGGATTTCAGACTATCTGCTGGCACCTGCAGTATAAATCGTAGATAGTGCATGAAGGATCTTTTGATACCACAAGATGTATATGATGAATACATCTCTGTCTCCCTAGCTCCAAAGGCTCCTCATCAGTAATGCACCTGTTTCGTCTCTCAGATGCACATTCGCACTCCGGAACATTAAAGAGGAAGGCTCTTTCTTTTAATTTTTTTTTGTGTCTTACCAAAGCAACCAAGATTTTGACATAGCTAGAGATATAGCATGAGTCATGCATGAAGAAATTATCTATGAGACTCTCTTTGATGAGTGTATGTATGTTACTATGCTTTAATGACAGCTGATTATTTATTTGTCTGTTGCCAAAGGTATTCCAGTGAATGTTTGATTTTATATTCCTTGTGTGATTTCAAACCTCCAGTATGGTTTTGCTTAAACCAAGATACTTCAAAAATAAATGCGCGAGTTTGTTCATAATCATGGGTGGCACAAGTATCAATGCTTGATAGTGTAGATTTCATTATAGTTGAAACAAACTAAACACTTAAAGGAAAGACTATTCATGTTAAAAGTTCATAGAGGATAGTTTGTGTGTTGGACTTGGTATGACATTTTCCATCATGAAAAATATTTCACAAAATATTTCAATAACATGGTTCCAAAATGAATGTTGTATACTTTCTACCCATGTGTCATCATATGTGACCCGCTTCAACAAAATGGTCCTAAAGTCGCGCACGGTCGAAGCCGTGAAAATAGAGTTTGAAGTTAGAGCATCAAAATTGTTCAAAACTTACGATTTTCTGAATTTGACATATTATTAGAGTCTGACATGTCTTCTATCATCTGTCGAAATTTTGAAGTAAAATGATGAAAGGAAAGACCAAAAAATAGCGTTTTTCTGGGCCATGTTTTTTTGGCGTTTCAACGAAGCAGAAACTGGTTCGAACATTTGGATTGAGCGCCACACATAGGCTCCGCCCCTAACGACGACCAGAGTGATCTCATTGGTCAGTTTGCTGCTTGCCGCTAACCGAAGCGTGAAGCTCGCACACTGCCCAGTCGACTGGTGCGTGCGTGCGGGTTGCGCTATGCCTAGCCGCTTCTCCTGACATCCTGGTCACTGATTGGTCGGTGAGGAGACCGCCGACGCTGTGTTTGAATGAGCATTTCGGGGGTTGCTAGGGCTTAACTTCTATTGTCCGGAGGTGAATACTGACTTGCGTGTCTCTTGATTGTGATTGCGTCGCAAGGAGAACTTTTAGGGCGCTTTTCTCGAAACAATGATTTCCCAGACGTTTTGACATGCTCTCTTTTAAACATCGATATCTCCGCAGCCGATTATTTTTATAAGACATGTTATATATCAATTTAAAGCAGAAAGATTAGGGAATTGTGTCATGCAATTTTCAAATAATCGACCTTGCCCGACTTTAGGATCATTTTGTTGTAGCGGGTCACATATCTACTTTCATATGTGCATGAAGAAGACCTCAATATCGCAGACAGTGCCATGCTATTTCTTACCCTCTCACTAGTATTTAACTCGCATCTTTATCAACCAACATGACAAAGCATGAGTACTTAATGCCTGGTTATCTCTTAAATCTACCAGGGTTTAAAGTATTATGCATCATGTTCTGAACTCATTCTTGATAGTCCACTTGTCTTAGCGATTTCAAGATAAATTGCTGCCATAATCATCCCCTCATACTCAGTCAAATTATATTTACAAGCATCTATATAGGTGTTACATGGTTTTCATGGACAAGAGTTCTGGTCATACTGGCCTCGCAGGAGTTTCTTTAGCTTACACAAGTCATCAGGGAAATGTTTCCCAGCACTGGAGCCATGCTAGAAAGATTTCATACCGATATTCAGCTCTGGACATGGCAGCTGGAGTTCAAGCTGATTCGTCACTCGATAGCGCGAGATGGCCGCGCGATGCGGTGTGTTTAATTTGTTGATGTCTCGTCTGGGATGAGGGGCTTGGCGGCGAAGACTACTCTGACCTTTGCTGTCACTTATCAAGACTCATCGCTAGCTTACCTCCATCATAGCTCATCTAAATATTTGCAGTGGGAGAGATTCCGAAGACTGAAGACGGGAGGATAGGGGTATTCAGAGCTGGTCGTCATGGTGACAGGGAGAGAGATATGCATCCATCTGGTCCCCGAGAAGCGAAAGTTGTTAGATGAAGATGATATTTCTGGTTCGATCTAGTTCCTTGTCTCTCATTGTCTTATCACACGGTATGGATAATAGTCATGTTACTATTCCTGGCAATTTCATTCATATCCAAGGGTTTGAAATGTCATGTTAGAAAAAAAGGGTAAATGTTAATTGACCTTGTGATGCAAGGGTCAAATATTTACTCCTTGTGAGTTGGAAAAATTCAGAGTGTATTACTGTATCGCAAGTATTGCATTTCACATTGGTTTTAGTTCAGGTGATAGGATCCTGCGTTGATCAGAAAGACTGTATTCACTTCTGTGGCGACATACATGTAGGCATGTGTCTTCACATGCACACTGCCTGTGACTTGTCTGAAAAGACGTGAGATGTGAAAAACGCTGTGGCCAAATTCACAACGTTAGTTTAAATCAAATTCATGGTAATCCAAGGACGATTAAATGCAAGTGCAAAATATATTTACCTTTCACATGTGCACATCGAGGCACGTTCATCATTGGATGTTTGTCAGTGTGTGCGATCTGTCACAAAATTTGCATAATCCATGGACTGAATTTAAACTACCCTTGTGAATTTGGGACACTTCTTGGATTTACGCACATGCAGCTCTCAACTCAATGCCATCTCCGATTTTCAGGTCGATTTTTGTAGAGCAGTATCTGCATTCATTACACTGTTGGTTGACTTCTGTAGCCTCGAAGATTTTCATGCCAATGCAAATCCAGTGAATCAGAATGTGTGTGTGTATGTAGCTGTAAAACCAGAAATGTTTGCAGCATGAAACGTTCGCCAATCGGAGCCGAGGGCCTTCTTGGTGGTATGAAACTGCCATGAATTGCCACTGGCATTCATTGCAGTGCATCTAGACAAGAACTTTCCCACGTAGTCATTCTGCTTGTGCGAATCTTGGCTCCCCCAAAAATGTGCGAAAGTTTCATGCACCAGAAAATATCGGCGTTTACAGCGTATGTGTGTGAGAGAATACAGTGTGTACCTTCAGATGGGTCTACAGCTGTAGGTGTACTTGTTTAAATAATCCACTTTCTGTGTGTGTGTGTGTGTGTGTGTGTGTGTGTGTGTGTGTGTGTGTGTGTGTGTGTGTGTGTGTGTGTGTTTGTGTGTGCATTTAATACCCATGGTGGAAAACGATGACACACACACAAACTTTACATTTAAACCGAGGACATACAGAGAACCGAGGACGTCCTCGGTTCGCAGACCATTCGAAACAGTCTGCTTTTGCATGTAGGGGTACATGTTTGTAGGTCCTCGATTAGCAATTTTGTAATAAGCCCTTGGTTGTTTGGTAATATACGAATGAGTCCTTGGTTGACAAGAGTCCTACTTACACACAGGTCTTCAGTTATGTGGTAAAATTCTCGTGGGTAAAACAGGTCCTCGGTTTCCACCATATACGCGTATCCACTGTGTGCATAAGTGCGTCTATCTGTGTGTGTCTCTGTGTGTAGCTGTATGAATGGAATGAGAGACTCTATGAACAGAGGCACACAAAGGCTGTCCCTGATCACTTCTTGTGACTGATGGTAATTTGCCGAGCTTTTAATCAGGAAATTTGATTAGAATATATTCCTGGATCTTTTGACAGAACTTGACAACGAATGAGTGTGTGTTTGTGTGTGTATGTGTGTGCATTTGTCTGTGTATGTGTGTATGTGTGTGTGTGAGAAAGAGAGAGAGAGAGACTTTTCACAAATTTCGATGGAGTCAAATTGCACTTGTAATCAGAAACTCGAGAAGACGTCCGTCGAAGGGAGTTTAATCAATGACATGCAATACCCATTAGCCAATCAAATGCAAACGTACTCAGGCATCAGACTGGATTATATAGGAGCATATGTTTGTTTGTATCAACCCACCACATATGGTGTATGGTCCCAAAAATATTGCGATATGCAGTTTTCAATATCAGTCATTGTAAGCATGTGGTAAGGAGATGCTTTCAACGTCAAATTTAATGTCTCTTCTAAATGACAGCCACACACCATCATGCAACATGAAGTTCTGTACCTCCATTATAATATACAGTAGTATTTTCAGTAAGAATATATAATCTACTTTTGATCTAATTTTCAAGAAAAGATACTCTTGGCATCTTTTACAGATATAATTGTATGTGAGGCATTCTACAGATCATTATTATAAGCAAGATGGACTTTTGATTTCTGTCCTGCCCACTTTTATTTTCTTCAAAAAGTCAAACATGCAAGATTTGTTCTTATAAAAGAGTATGTCATTTTTCTGTGGAGTTATTTTATTGATGGATAAAGTTATGTAGAGAGAGAAAAGAAGTCACCAATTTGTGATATGACCATGTTAAAAGTAAGCTCAGAAATACTCCATCATCAAGCTAACATTTAACTTCTTTTGATTATGCTCATATTTCATTGTGTGAGTCTTATCCCCCCCCCCACCCTTCCCTCCAACAGTTCTTTTATATGTTCTCATGGACCTACCACACATGGACATTCATCACTCATTCAGTAATTCAAACACCTGTTTCTGTGAAAAGCGTCACAATAACATTTGAAAGATGTTTTCCTGCTTTGATCTCATCGTGCATCACCGACAGCCAGCCTGGAGTAAAAACAAGACAGCGCTTTGAGATATATCTAAAAACTACATGCGCAGAAGATGATAACTCTCGTAAATCAAGAAAAATGCACGTGCAGTGGTATTATACATTAGGAAATCATCGCTCAGTTAGTTTCATTTGCAAAATGCACATACTTTACAAGAGAAAGCAAATATTTCTGCAGGTTGGTTGTAATTTGTAATCTCAGTTTTCACTTTTTTTTTTGCATATTCTTTCAGAGTGAACTTGGACAGTAATGGTAGATGACATGTATGTCTTACCATTAAGCAACGTTACATGCGTGTCACAAGCATCCACTTCAGTAATAACTGATTTTGTGACATGAACTTTATCATGCATGATTTGAGGTTTGCTGCTCCCCATCATTTTCGATTTTCCAAAAGCAATTAAGTCTGAAAGGACACCTCAGCGAAATAAAACCGAAATGAGGGAAATGGTTCTTTTATCAGTGAAGATGAACGATTACAGGATTGTCATTGTCTAAACATCTGAATGTATACTCGTCAAGATGCACATAATCAGGTGGCAGGGATGTAGGTCGGATCAAAGAAAGACCTCTGTTCATGGTCCATGTGTGTAGTAGGTCCATGATGTTCTGGTCCATCAGGTTTTGACAGCCATGATGTCATCCCAAACAAGGTCTTCTCTCAAGGTTGAGGAAGCTCAGAAGTAATGGCACAAATTTCTACCTGCCCCACCCCTCCACCCCCAACCCCCCCCCCCCACACACACACACGCTGTAAACTTTGTGCATTGGGACACAAATTGCATATTTACCCTGTCAGCTCGCATTAAAATGTAAAGTACTCTTTGAAGTTACAGGCTATCTGTCATGTAAGTATGAGTTGTGCAACTTTCATAAAATGTGAATTCTAATGTTACATCGTCTAGGTTTATGCATAGATGTAATCTTGGTTGTCATGACAAAATATTGAGGTATCAGTTTCATCAGATGTACATTGGCTTGTGTTTTCTCTGGTTCGTACCAAAAATGCTAAGTTATCATATGCAAACTATAAGGGAAGTAATAGGTCATTAAAGAATGTGTGCAAATTCAACTAATACAAAGACTTTTTAGTGTGATGTATATTTACATACACACACACACACACATTCAATAATACAGATTGTATTTGCTCATAATATATGTGCAAGTAACCTTATGGTATCTATAGCCAAATGTTACAAGGCAAAATGTTTATGGTAAAATCCTTTTATCCAGACACTGCAAAAGCTTTTAACCTGATATATGCAGACAATTTTTGTAAAAACCAAAATTGATATTTATTATACAAAGGTTTTTGAGTACACAAAAAGTAGGAGGATAAGTGTTATAAATAAAAAGAGTAAAGATGTTTTTCTTACAACACTAGTGACGACTGCATTATGCAGTCATGTTAGTCTCATGCTAAATCTGGATGTTCAAATAAGATGCAGCACAAAAGAATCTTATTCAAAGGAATTTTCATCGATTGCAGACAAATTTGTGCAAATCACATGCAGTTTCTTGCTGGTGTGTGTATGTATGTGTGCGCGTGTGTGTGTGTTTGCCAAATGTTGGCCGTTTGCCGAGTGTACCGAGGTTGAAAATTTAATTGAAGACACCCGCGGAAGCACGTTTACTAGTGTATGCTCAGCAAGCTGGTGAGGCGTGCTAACCACACGCTTTCCCCCGACTTCGGCACCACTGTGCATACATTAACAAGATCCTCCAGTGGAAAAGGTGGCACAAAGCACTCACAGACAGTGCGGAATATATGAAATTTTCCCCCTTCGTATGAGAGGATGTTTACATTAAAAAAAAATGCATGGAATAATAGAGCTGCTCATTTTAAAAAGTGCCAAAGAGGAAAAAGAATATGCGTAATGTCCAACCTAATATCTGTTATCATTTGTGGGATCTCTGCAATAAAGAAATATGTCACTGTGTATCCATTCTTAATATGTGAATGTATTCTTTCATTCATTTGTATTTTGGTTCTTTTATTCTTTTGATTTGTTTGTTGTTTTGTGTGTTTTGTTTACTTGGATGATAGTCCAGCAAGTATCTGGTGTGGGAATTCCCCCAGTATTTGCAATAAAGATTGTCAAGTGGCATTTTGTAATGATGTTTGCAGGCCATAATCATTTGTTTGCAGACACTGTAGCCACTGCAAACTTTTCTTTATCCAGCACCAAGAAAATGTAGGACTCGAAATATTGTAATAACCATGTTGCCAGGGGCGACTCGGCTGCCCAAATTGGCCATCCAGATTATAACGAGGATAGCTGTGAGAAGGAGCCTTTGCTCTCTCGATTCTGTGCCGGGCATATTGATTCATCCCGTTCAACCCCTTTCGTCCTGTTCAACCCTTTTGTCATGTTGGTACGGAGAAACACCGAATGCTATCTCTATTCCAAAGTAGTGCTCGATGGCATTCTGCAGATACCTAATGTGTCAAGCAATCATCAATGCCTAGATCATGAGTGTTGTAGCTTTTACTACATCAGCAAATTTTCGTAGATCTTCATTTAGTGTCAAAGTTTCTGTACACTAACAATTATTTATCTCTGTATTCAAGACAAACAATTCAGTAAAAGAGGATTCACATCTGAACGTTGTGAATAATTAAGAAGAAAGTATTTTGGAGAAAAGAGAGATACTTATAAAAAAAAGTCAGTAAATGAATTTGAATGTATTATGGTGTATCATGATATTATTGTGGTTGTATCATGAACCAATATCTATCAATGAATTTGCTCTCTATTTGCATTCACGTAAAATTCTGGCACAATTTGGGTGAGGATGCCGCCCAATCAAACTCCGCAGGCTTTCTTCAGTCGCAATATGAACATGCACAAGCTTGTTTGATATCCAACTGTGCTGCTGTTAAGTGATTCTGGAGTGTTTCTCTGCCGCAATACCATGCAGCGCAGCTTTAATTGCAAGGTGTTACCCAAACCTCTAGGGCATTGGGCGCCTGCATACTATTTCATTTTGCAAGCACCTAGCTCACCCCTGCCACCTCCCCCCCCCCCCCTCCTTACTGTCGTTCTCTTATCAAACTCCCTCTCTCCATGTTGAGTAACGATTGCTTATACTGCACGTATCCAGCCATTTCGCTGTCAAGACGATAGCGATGAGGGTGAGATTAACAATTGCATACATCCCAGTCTCCTCATGGTGATTTATGGTATCAATACGCATCTACCCAGCAGAGAGAAATATATAAAAGCAGAGAATTGGAGAAAGGTATAATGTGAGATAGAGGTTGAGAGAAAGAGATGAAGACAAAGAGACAGAAATGTGAGAGATAGATAGGACGAGAGAGGGAGGGAGAGGCAGAAAAAATGGGAGAGATAGAGGGGGAAAGAGACAGGTAGATATATGGGAGATAGAGAGGGAAAGAGAGATATGCTGAAATATATAGAGATACAGTTATATAAAGATAAAGAGAGGGAGAAAAAATATATATTCATATGTGTAAGAGATAGAAAGAGAGATGGAAATAACAGTGAGAGACATGTACAGACAAAACATATAAGTGAGACAGGTGGAGAATATATCAGAGAAATAGATTTAGGAGATAAGGAGAGAGATCCAAGAGGTCTGTTTGTGAGATATCTAAATAAACATCTATTTTGGAGGAGCATCGCCAGCATGGGGGGCGGGGGGAGATAGGGGATGGTTCCTGGGGCTGGGGGTGGATTGCAATGAGCTGAAGAAGGATCCAACGGGGACCATCTAGCCTTTTCAACGTAGTCGGTTCACATCTACTGAAGATGATTCAATGGTATGACAAATATAGCGTGGGAGACACAGCAAAGTTTGTGTGGTCTTCCGTGACAGTAGACATTTCAGGGGTTCCTCTTCTCCGCTGACTCAAGTTGGAATACTATTGGGGGCATTTCATGAAGCATTTAGTCCAACAAAGTTGTCGGACAAATTTGCTCTCAGCCAATCAGATGCAAGGATTTCAGTAGCTTCTAACAGTTTGCCAGAAAAATATCCAACCAAAATGCTTCATGAAATGCCCCTAGAAGATTGAGATTAGAAAAGAAATATATATATATCATTTGACAATTTTGAAGGCAACTGGTACTGTCTGCATGGGCTTCTGAAGGGAGAGATCACAAACAGATAGCAGTGGAAGGATTTACTGCTTATTTTTTTTTTCAAATATCTGACCTTTCCCTACTGCTTTTTTTTTTCAAATATCTTATTATTTGCTCCTAAACAAGATGATACAAACAAGCAGAGATATGTCTCCCTCTGGCATTAAATGGGCAGGTTAAGGAGGAACCCATACTTATTGGTAGGCGAGTGTCCTTTCATTTCACTTGCTTTACAGTGAGTTTTAGTTGCCCTTGGCAACCCTTAGTAACCCTTTGGCAAGTGGACAAATGCATTTGTAGCACGCTGCCAAAGTAAACAGCTGGTCTGACTGAGGTTTAGCCAAAGAAGTCTGAATGTTTGAAAATATTTCAGCAATTAGGAAAGACCAATCAGTTGACAGAATCTTGTCATGACCATGCATTAGTGAAATTATGAATATACATTGACGGGATTATATCATCAACACACACAATATTAGATTGATGTGCTCAAACAGAATGGAGAAAAAATAACTGTTGCTTAGAATTTAATGAAACATTAACAATCATAGCATGTGATGACGAGAGCTTTTTGAAGCACAAGTCAGCTAGAGTACTACAACCTTCATGGATGGAAGCATTTTTGAAATGTCACATTTGCATTTAGAAGAGAGGGGTAATCTCAAAAATGGCTTGAAGCAAGGATGTTGGGTAGCAAACGTTAACTTTTAACCCATTCCCTATGACACTGTGAAACCTCCACAGACTCTGTGCAGTATTGACAGTATCTGAGGGCAGGGGGTTAATTTGATAAAATATTGTTACATATTCTATTCTGTAAAATTTTACCCCCTTCCAGTGTACTATTTGGTGCAAATATTGTAGATATATGGCTGCTTTTGGCATGAAAGTAAAGGATTTGTTACGTACATGCCTTTGCTTAATCTATCCCATTGAGGATGAACTGATGTTGCTATAAAACATATTCCCTATAGACACCATCCCAAGTATTCTTGGGACTCGTCTTCAACAGGTTAAAGGGATCGTATAGTTTTGGTTGAGACCTAACCTCGGGTTTCTAACATTTTGGGGTGAGATTATGAGAAACCTCTTATGAAATATGAAAGAGCATGTGATTCCAAAAGGAATTCAATGTTTATTTGATGAAAATTGTTTTGAAATGGCTGAGATACCCAAAACAGAGCAATTCTAATAAAATGTGGGACCCACCTTTTATTACGATTGCTTTGTTTTACTTTATTTTTGGATGTCTCAGCCATTCCCAAACAGATTCTCATCAAATAAACTTTGAATTCCTCTTAAAAAGGTACGCTCTGTACTGTTTTACAAACGGTTTCTTGATATCTCGCTAAAAGTTAAAAGCCTAATTCTCACCTCTACCAATACTGTACCATCCCTTTAAATCACTGACAGTTATGAAGTCTGTCTGTGGTTTCGACTGATGCTAATGCTTTTTACAGCAGGCTTTAACCTGTTGGGAATGAGCTGCTTTTGCTATAACTTACATTTCCCATAGACACCTGCCTGAGTATGCGCAGGACTAGTCTTCAGCGGGTTAAAAGGTGTGCTATCCCAAATTTAGAATTGTGACATGAATTGCAGGAAGGGAGAAAGGTATGCAAGATTCATTATTACCACCTTTTTCACTTGTCGGGGGAAAAAATGAGCCATTACTTTGTGCAGATTTATCTGAGACTCTGTGACATTTGGCAGTTTGCCAAGTGTGTAATTAACATTCCTTGTTTCGCAGGAAAATGCCCGAGCAAATCTCTTTTCACCAAAAATACTCAGTGCACATAGCATTCTGTACTCTTCCTCCTCCCATAGGAGGACTGCGGTAATTTATCCACAAATTCTGTAACCTGCAGCAGTGAATTCCTCCTAGATCCGTGTAGCCATTTTGAGTCTCGTCTAAGCCCGTGGTGGTGGTGGGCAGCAACCGAGGTATGGTGGGGAAAGAAAATAAGAAAAAGGGGTTAGAGTGCCACGGGGCTTTGCCTCAGCCAAACGGTTGAAAATTATGACGGGAGCGGAGGTGGATGGCCACTATGCACGAATGATGGGGGGATAAGGCGATTATAATTCTTTACCTCCCGCAAATATGAGTGTGCTACCTGGAGGTGGGATTATAAGTAGGTTTCCCTGGTGATGGGGAGACGAGAGATTGTAAGAGGATAGGTAGAAAGAGAGAGAGAGAGAGAGAGAGAGAGAGAGAGAGATGGAGAGAGAAAATATGAGGACAGGATGAAAAGCAAGCAAACATTGCTGTAGAAAAGATGAGGAGATGCAATATAGACCCCCCCCCCCCCCCAAAAAAAAAAAAAAAAAAAAAATGAATAAAATGGTTGTACAGTGCGACCTCTCCCATCTAGACATGTGGGGGACCGGCAGTCATCCGGATAAGGGATTTGGCCGGATGTAGGAAACTCAGTGTTTTATACACGCAGCTGCCTACCCAATGGTAGCTACATGTAACCTTTTGTAGGCAGCGTACACTGTGATGATTTGGGGATAGTGAATGTCCTAATGCATGTTAGAATAAAGTTTGATGTGAATGTATGTAAATTATGTAATTTATGTAAGTTTGTGTAAGAATTTTGCTCGAGTTTGAAACCCTCCTTTCCCTGAAATTATTAGACTGAAGAAAAAAAAAAATCACTCCGAGATTCGATCCGGATAATAGAGATATCTGGATGAAGGGAAACCGGATAGGAGAGGTCAGACTGTATGCATGTAAGAGAGTAATTTCATAATGGGGAAAAGTGGATGAAAATAAAAAAATGTGACGATGAGATACCAGTGCCAGATTTTTGAGGGAGAGAGAAAAACAAAATAGGGTGAATGAATAGTGTACCAGGCCAGAAAATTTGATTACAGTAACTGACAAAAGGTTTGTTTACCCATGTGAGGCAGGCGAATGCAAAATTGTTCAATTAAATGCTCTCTCAGGGTTTGGTGATTGGACGAAGAATGTCGAGCGGGATTCGTTCTATCTCCGTCAAGTCTAGTTCAAAAAAAAAAAGAACAAAAGAAAGGGAGAGACGGTGTGTGTGTGGGGTGGGGGGAGAGAAAGAGAGGCGCCACATGAAATGAGCCCAAGAGAGGATACATTGTCAGAAATTTGTCTCACGTTTGCCCCCGCAACCAGCCTTTTGTTACAAAACCCAGACAGGTGATTTGCCACAGGGAGATTTCCTCTTCGTTTCTTTTTTTTCTTTTTTTTCTTCATCATCTTTTATCTCCCCCCCCCCTTCCCCGGGATCAATACGATTCACCTGGGGAGAAAAAAATCTCCGCAAGGTCCTGCAAGAAGACGTGACGTAAAGGGACATGAGACCAGGAGAAAGAAGTGAAAATTCGGGGCATTCTTTAATACCGGGTGCATTGTCGCATATATCCCGTTCCTCCTCACCCCCCACTAAACTTTCCGTACTATTTTTTTCTTCTACCCGATGGTGACAAGAATACAGCATTAATCAAATCATGTCCTGCACTTTTCTTCTTTTTTTTTGTGGCGACCACAGATACCACACTCGAGAACAGGAGATGAAAAATTCTGATCTACCTTTTTTTTTGTCGTTTACTCTGCTTACCGTGTGTGACTTGTCAAAGCCGATCTTTTCCGCGATCAAAATTCACGTGAGACTGGGGCTAACGAAAACGACAAGAGCCCTCAGAGGAGAGCGCTGCTTCACCTTTTTTCCCTTTTTTCCCCCCATTATAATTAACCCCTTGTTTGCCTTGAGCACAGCTTGGCATAGAAAGCCCCATTAGTATCGCCCACACTACCCAAAGTCCCCGACACGGGAAGGGTTAAACGCAATTTTCCCCAACACCTGTCCCTTCCGCTGGCTCGCCAGCCTGGAAGCTGGAAAGGTATTTCTGAACAAGTAGGTTAATTGTGATGACTCTTCTCTGCGCAGACTTACAGTTTGTTCAGGAAATGTGACAATCTTGGTGGGTTTTTTATGCCCTTGGGATGATTCGCTTTCTTCCTCCATGGTATCTTCTGTTCTTTTCTTTTTTTCTTGTAATAGATGTAAAAAATAAAGGGTGCATTCACATGGACGATGAAATATTATAATATTTGTCGTGGTAATTCTCAATGTGAATGCAAATCCACCACGAATATGCATCTCAAAATGCTGTGGTCTCTATGGCGGTCATTCAAACTTTGCACGAAATACACGTGCGAAATTGGAGTGTGAATCATGTCATGAAAATACCACCAATCATGCCGAGGCGTATTTCCCACATTACCTGACACACTTCCTGTGTGTTTCCCATCAGAGATGTACTCATGCGCAATGCTTACCAGAAATACCACAGTATTGTGTGAATGAGAACGGTATACCAAGTGAATTACTGCGGCATCTGTTACTGTGGTATTTTGCCACAGAGAACCTTGCCAGCGAATTATCGTGGGATGTAACGCAGTTGTAATTCTAATTAGAATGCACCTAAGAATAGTCTCAAAGGCTCTGCCTCCAGTTAGAGTCAGTTGAACTGAGACATTCTGCTTTGCGACAGCATTCATCTTGTCTAATCATCTACTTTTTTCTTTGAATTTTTGCCCCCCCCCCCCTCCCCTCGGATTTCATGCAAGATGTGCTCCTTGACAGGATAGCTTGAAACAAGTTTCTTTACCCAGGGGAGAGTTTCCAGAGACATGTCACGCATCTGGGCTGTTCAGTGACGTTAAGCCGACTTAATCCGTTGAGGACGAGTCCCGAGTACAGTATACTCGGGCAGGGATCTATGGGAAATGTGTATTGTAGCAAAATCAGCCCATCCTCGGCGGCTTAGTAACACTGTTTGGTCTTAAGTTCACCTGTCATGTTTATAGTGGTGATGCAGCCCTGATTAAAGTGGTTCATTCCAGTTAAATGGGGTTAGCGAGTCCTCCCGCAACCCCACCCCCACCCAACCTCCTTGAGCTAGCCAGCAGTCTCCGTATTAAAGCAACAAATGTATAAACATATGCCAGATACCAAAGACCAAACTACCATGTGTATGAGTGCTGATATGTCAAACATAATGGAATACAAAATGGGGCAGTTTCTGCAGAGTTATTGTGAATGGATTTATCATTGGACATCAATTTCTGGTACCATGTGCTTTGGAAGCTGAAAATCATAGGATAACTAAAAAGTAGTCAAATAAAAGTAAAAGTCAATCCCTTACATATTCAAATTATCAAGCACAAAATAGTCATTTTTTGTTGTTGTTGTGTTATCTAAATTACAACTTGAATGTAAAGTGCATAGAGAAATGATTGGTAATTATTCTGCACTATGTAAATCATAATTACTATCATTCATATAATCATTGCTGTTGTCATTATTATCATCATTATTATGATTATTACCATTATTATTATTATCATTATTATTATCATCATCATCATTGTTATCATCATCATAAATAGTATTGTCATCGTCATCATCATTATTGTAGTTTTTCATTCTATGTTTTTGACATTTTATCTTTTTATCCATAACATGTAATCATTTAGTATTCAATTTCATGGTTCACACAATCTTGTACTTTTGTACTCTTGGTTTTTTTTTTGCACAAGTTAAATCTATGAAAATTTGTTAATATACAAATGACCTTCACTGTATCTGTAGTTGTTTGAAGCAACAGTAAACGATACATTGACAAAGAGGGATTTATCATGATATCGCAGTGAAGATTTCACAGTCACCACATGAATGAAGTATTATGGTAGTGTAACCTTGTCTCGGTGTCTAAAAATCATCAAGCTAGTCACTCAGACACTCCACAAGCTGGGCAACATTCTGTTACTGTAAAACGAGGAATATTCGCGTGCATTTTAATTTCGCAAATTTTGCGAGCGCCAAGATTCGTGAAATTAATCAAATTAATTAAACGCCAGTGGCAATTCGCGAAAATTTTATGCCATGAAAAAGGCCGTTGGCTCCAATTCGCGAAAATTTCATACCGTGAATATATCATGTTTTACAGTAATTTCCGTCATTCAGGGCTAAAAGAAGAGGCAGAAGAAGGAGGTCCTCTCTCAGTGAGTTCGGGTGGTAGACTGTTCTTTATTCTGAACCTACGCCTACTTGGTTCTTTCCATATTCACATATTTATATCATAAAGTACATAAACCAATCAAAATGCAACAAAGAATAGAGCATGACTTGGGGTCAAAGAAAGAACCAGTGGAATGTAAAGATGAGGTGATCATGAGATGAAGTTGAACATGAAGGGAACAAAACAAGAGAATCATGAAGTGTGGAGGTGAGTAGAAAGTAAAGAAGATACTGGAAAGTATAGGCACAAGGAAGGGGAAAGGAATTGGGATATATGGGAAGCTAAGTGTGAGAAGAATGGTAAGGGGCGTTTATGGAAAATAAACTATGGAAAGCTAAAAGGGAAACTGAATTTATACAAATATATGTTTGGATCAATTTCACACTAATACAGTAGATAAGATGTGATGAAGCAGAGGCAAAATATGATTAAGAATTAGTCTTAGTCAAAACTACAGCCCATATCCTACAGGACTACTCTGTAAGGCCCCCGAAGTGCAGGACCCACACGTGATAAGGGGAGATCTATAGTTGACATGTGTACATGCGGTAATGATCGCGTAATTGCATCTTTGTAGGACACGCCTCCCACCGAAGCCGCTCAGGAAGTGGGAGCTCAATTGATCTGATCTGCGTTGCTATTTTTTGCCCGTAACTGAGAGCCGTTCTGCGATATGTAGATGAGCTGCAAATCAAATCACTTAGCACCTCTACCGGTCTCCATTCAGTTGCCTTTTGATGATAAATCTGTTGATGAAGATTTAAAGGTTAAAAGGTGACAATGTCAGAAAACTTCTGCACGTTCTCAATCTTAATTCCATGCATTGATTTTCATTATAACGATAGAGTAAGTATACAGATTCAGGGAGTGATAGAGCTAGTTAAATGCAATGATATTTTGTTGTTCTCAAATCATATGATGAAAGTAAGCTGCACTATTTTTTTTTCTTTTAGTCTTTGGAAATGAAAGGCTGGTGATGGATCCCTATCTTATGTTTGTGTAATTTTTTGTTTACTTTTTTATTTGTATGAGGAATTTTGTTGATTTTGGCAAATTGTTTTTGCAGATGTATATAATGCACAATACAGATGGATATTGCTCCTCATGACCTAAAAATTTGATTTCCTGAATCTTAACTGTCAACAAAGGAGCCAGTTGTCTTTAGCTAATACCCCTTTCCCGCTGCCCGTCTCGGTGAACCACCGAGAGGTTCCCCGGTGAATTCACCGTGGAACCTCTCGCTGAAAGTTTGAGTGCCGTCGTTTCACACTGCTCTCGGTGAAACTTTCCCCTAGACGGGTTTTCTGCTCGCAACGTGGGTGATCTTATGTACTTGAGTTTGTTGTGCATCTGCGATTTGGTTTTTTCGATCCCATGTTCAGCAAGTTTTCGGAGGAGGGACTCGTACGCGGCAGCGTCAGCCGACGTCCCGCTCAGTTCTTCGTTCACTGCTGCCTCGCTACGTAATCGAAGTAACAGTCACTCTTCGTCTTTGGTCCACGCTCCAGCCATTTGCAAAATTCCCTCAAATTTCAACAGCACAAAACGTCAACGGATTTCTCCTGCACACTGTAAACCCAGCACTTGTCGAGAAAAGCACAAAATACGAAAAAATCAAGCAAGAGGCGCACGTTTTAATCAGACTTTACTGGAAGAGTTAAGAGCTAGACACTATAGAGGAAGACGAAGAAGGAGGAAGCATCAAATCGATCAAGTACATATGTACACTGCAAACCTATATCAGCTTTGTATACAGTACACGGTGTGCTAATTACTTGTAAACAATACAATGCCCAGCACGATGCAAAACATTGCCGTCGCACTGTGAACGCCACATTGCACACGAAACGACATAAGTACTATGTAGTGTCGTGTGTATGTTTACAAACACGAATTACTAGTACCCTGTACGTGTGGATTTGGGAGGTCGAGTGCGCGCTAGCTGAAAACGTGTGCATGACCAGAAACAAAACATGACCTTTGACATAATCTGCATATTTTCCCCGGTGTTTCACCGAGACATCCTTTCACGCTGGGCGCTCTCGGTGAACCACCGGGTGATCTCCCGTTGAACTATCGGTGTTCACCCAGGACGCTTCTCGGGTAAAAATTGCCCAAAATTTCATCGGTGTTTCACCTAGGCTTCCCCTAGGTTTCAACCGAGTGACCTTTCACACTGCGGGGTTCCCCGGGTGCCCCCAGGTGCCCCCGGGGAAGATTTTCTTCAGCGGGAAAGGGGTATAACCCTCCTATGTTTACTATTTTATGAAAAGGATAAAAGTGGCATCATATCATTCTTGTTCCTTTTTTTTTGTTATCACTGACCTTGTCCTTTGTTTAAAATTATTATCATCACCATTATCACAAATGCTTTTTATTATCTTGGTAATCGTGAATATTATGATAGTTGTAGGTGTAGTAATAACATGGATTTGAACAATGTTTTCCAGCTATCTATCTGCCTATTTATTTTAATCTATTAATCTTTCTGTTTATTTATCTATTTGTCTATCTATGTATCTATCTTTCTGTTAATCTGCCTATATTATGTTTATCTATCTTTCTATCGCTCTACCTGTTTTTTTATCTATTTATCTGTCTCTTCATCTACCTATTTTTTCATCTCCTTATATTTGTATATATCTTTTCCTTATTCTCTCTGCTGATTTTCACTCTCTCTCTATCTTTTTCCATCCCTTTTTCTTCATCCTAGTGAAGGGAAATGTTCTGCGTTTGACCTTAATGTCCTATCCTGAATTTCCGAGCAGTAAATTCAAACGAGATGACGGAATAGTGTTGGATAAATATTAACTACCCTAAGGAGTTTCATGAAGAGCATGTTAGAGAAGAGAAAAAAATAGAGTGTGTACTTGCACATGTGTGCATATGTGGTGTGTGTGTGTGTGTGTGTGTGTGTGTGTGTGTGTGTGTGTGTGTGTGTGTGTGTGTGTGTGTGTGTGTGTATGTTTGGTGATGGGGGGGAGGGAGGTCATCCTAAAAATAGGACAGAAACAGGATCACTAGATCATGGTTAGTCTCTGGATTCAGACACTGAATTTATCGGATAGTACATAGTCCATATTAATATGGGAACAGAAAACACACGCATGTACATAAACATGTATATATTTTTTCTTTCACACTGGTGTTGCATAGCAGGAAGCTCATAGAGATTTCTACAGTGAAAACATGAACCAACATTCCTTATTTATAGTGGCTCAACAAGTATAAGGAAAGCAAGAAGTTTGATGGGGTTCATAGTAAACAGACTAGCTTCACAAGTGGTTGTAGGTTTCTCATTTGCTGTGTGGAGCCCATGGTGAGGGATGACTTAATCTGGAATATGTTACTTGTCTTCAGTAGTATCTCTTCGTACTGGTATATCCCTCTGCACATATATTATGTACATACATTTAATTGTACACAAATGGAATGCATTGTACATGTGAGTGCATGAATATCAGCATGTATACACATATGACTATACACAGGGCTTACAGTGCCGACCGCGGGAAACGTCACGCTTTTCCGAGATCTGGACGAGGCCACTGACGCGTATCCCCGCGGGTACCCGCGGGTATACGCGTTCAGTGGACGAGTCCATCCGCCCGCACGGATAATCCATCCTCGGGAATTTGCGTCTCGATTGACGCGGGTTGGACGAGGGTGGACGAGGGTGGACGAGGGTATTCAAGGGCACATTCCCGTTAAGCTTTATTTTGACCGCTCAATCAAAATACATTTCATGGAGTTCCGACTTTGCCCATTTTCATCAAATTCCGATTTCAGGGGCTTCTTTTCGATTTAATCACACTCTGATGTCCACTGCCTTGATTGTTCGCTACTTTCTAAAGAAGTACACCTGCGGAAGTTGTGCACATGCGTTCATCACTCAAGTATCAATAATTATTAGAACATATCGACATCGGTTACGATCATCTCGCTATTCACGACTTTTAACGACCTGCGCCACCAAAATTTCATTGCTGAAAATTCGGTGGCCCAATCGGGCTACAAAAAAAAAAGTCGGATGTTTGCCTTTACTTTTGAAAATGAACAGCGGTAACAGTCGGCTCCGTAAGACGCAAAAATGAATGTCGCATGTTTACTTTTGATTTTAGAAATGAATCACGGTGACATTTGACTCCGTATGATACTGGAATAAATACCGAATGTTTGCTTTGGCGTTCGGAAGTGAATGATAATATTCAACTCCGTAAGACGATAAGATAAATGCCGGATGTTTGCTCTTACGTTCGAAAGTAAATAGCAATAACATTCAGCTCCGGAAGATGCTTGAGTAGGCTATATGTCGAATGATCCCTTTGACGTTCGGAAATGAATAACAAAAATATTCAACTCCGTACGATGATAAAATAAAAGACGGATATTTGCTTTTACTTTCGAAAATAAATAGCAATAACATTCGGCTTCGGAAAATGCTAACATAAATGTCAGATGATTGCTTTTACGTTCGGAAGTGAATAGCAGTAATATTCTGCTCCATACGATGCTAAAATAACTGTTGGATGTTTGCTTTTAGATTTCGAAATGAATAACAGTAACATTCAGGTGCGTTCGGTGGTAAAATTAATGTTCAATGATTGCTTTGATGTTCGGAAATGAATAACAATGACATTCAACTCCGTATATACGTTTATAAAATATACAATGTATATCTGATGTTTGCTTTTACGTTCGGAAGTAAATAGCAATAACACTCAGCTCCCGAAGATGCTAAAGTAAATGTCGAATGATCCCTTTGACGTTCGGAAATAAATAACAAAAATATTCAACTTCTTACGATAATAAAATGAATGACGCATGATTGCCTGTACTTTCGAAAGTAAATAGCAATAGCATTCGGCTCCGGAAGATGACAAAATAGATGTCAGATGATTGCTTTTACGTTCGGAAGTGAATAGCAGTAATATTCTGCTCCATACGATGCTAAAATAACTGTCGGATGTTCGCTTTTAAATTTCGAAATGAATAACAGTAACATTCACCTGCGTTCGATGGTTCGGAAATGAACACAATAATATTCAACTCCGTGTATACGATGATAACATAAATGTCTGATGTTTGCCTTTATGTTCAAGAGTAAATGGCAATAACATTCAGCTCCGGAAGATGCTAAAATAAATCGTCGGCGTTTTCACGAACCGACGCTATTTCGTTTTTGAGCGAAAATGCAGTTCTGAGAAAATCGCGTTTAAAGATCTCACAAGTTTTAGACAACGTTTTCAATGACTTTTCCTGTCTTGTGTGTGAAAATTTTGACAGGGTGATGAGAGTGGAAGTTGTTCTTCCTATCCATAGTGTAATTTTAGTGTGAATTCAAAAAATTTACGATATTTCTGTCTTCAAACTCACTGCGTCGGTTCGTAAATCCATCGTTTCTTGCGCGCACCATAGGTTATGTACTTAAGCGCGGGTCTCACGAACCGACGTAAGTTGTATTACGCCGGTTCGTGAGACCCGCGCTGTAGGGCCTGTACAATAGGTAACGTGCAATACGCGTGTATTTACGAACCGTCGCTATTTCATTTTCGTATGTGTTTACATACAAATACTATTAGGGCTATACCTGCTTATCAACAATAACCTTATTAATTGAAATTAATTGTCATGTAATGATTGTTGTGATGATTACAATACATTTAGTGATAATTAAGATGATAATACAAGCCAGTTTCTCTTAATTGTTCTAAAAAGAGTGTTGTCATTGTTTTCATCTTCATTTAGTACACGCATGTATTGTTATTATAGCTGTGGTTGATCGTTCCAAAGATTTCTTTGCCCCCCCCCCCTTTTTTTGTGGATATATTATTATTTAACACTTTTGCATTTGGACATCTATCATTTGGTAATACATGTATTCGGTATACTGTGTTTCATATTTTTTACTTTTTACTGTTTTTTTAATACTTAATTAACTTACTTTTTCATTTTTTCACATTATTTTTAATTCAAATTCAGTTCACTTCTTTCATAATAATTATGAATGTTTGTTCTAAGATGAAGGATACCGCTAAATCTTGGGAAAAAGACGTGCCAGTCAATAATAATTACTTTATTTACTCATCTTTCATACTCATGCATGCACTCTGTTATTTCTTTCTCTGAAATAATATATTAATTTCTTTATTTCTTATTATTCCACATATTTGTGACATTTACTTTGTCACAATTTTTATCAGTGTCATTATTGTCATTTGGCTCGCATGCGAATTCACTCATAATTCCTCATTTTCCATCTTTCTCTTTCCTGCTCAACAGATTCTATGATAGCTGCACCTGATCATATAAAAACATAAACTCATCCTGCATGCACTCTTCGAAACTGATAAACTCCTAAAAATACATGAATATCGACACTATCAGAATTTCAAGCTTCATTTTAAATATATAATAATGGTCATGTTTTATTATGCCTTTTGCAGCAATATATTGAAGAGGTACATTATGTAATCGAAGAAACATAGGTCCTCAATAGAATATCAAATTTGAATTATTCAGAGATGAGTAATGACAATGGGAAGGATAACAACTGTGGAAGAGCTCCATAAATCAATACATATCTAATGGCAAATGGAGATGGAATCAAGATTCAAGAATATGTGTAATTCAAGTTCATTATTATATCAGTTCTTGTGTGTTCACAAAAAGAGGAACACAGTTCGAACATGCACACCAAATCTTACATCGTACATTTACATCTATAGAGTGTGGACGGAACATATACACGAGAAAGAATAACATTCTCAAATTAATATATCAAGCATAACTACATGTATGTATATGACCACACAAAGATGTTGCTGCATATGCATGAAGCTTGAGAGTGCTGCAACACCCATATGCTCAGATAAAAACTTGATGTATATCATACAAAAGAGAAGAGGTACTGCATGTACATGTAGTTACACTATTCACAGGACAGTAGAGAAAAAGCACGAGAGAGAGAGAGAGAGAGGGAAATGGGTGTCTAAAATAGGTCGATGTAAGGAGTGCCAAGCCAATTAAGTCTCTAATAGAAGTCATACATATATAAGGAAACAAATTAACCACAACATAAATGATCATGCTCATGTTAACCAATAATTAGCATCTAAAAATGTGTGTAGAAAGCCCATAATATCAGCCTTTTGCCCCGAAGGCTTGTTACATATGAGAAAAGAGAAATTTTGGCCGACCCCCCCCCCCCCCCCTCCCTGTGAATCCTTAATCCACCAGTACTATAAACACATTCTGAGAATGTGTTTTAGTACATGTACTAGCAAATTCACAAGAGGGTTGGGGAAATTCAGCCAAAATTGTGTGTGGCTAAAATAATTAAAAAGAAAGGTCATCAGCAAAACTACGGGGTGGATGCAGACGAATTTTCATGTGATGACTAAAAAATATGCAGCTAAAGGAAAAAAAAAAGACGGCGGAGAGGGGCCAAGGCTAATTTGACTCCCTTCCCCCCCCCCCACCAAAAAACAAACAAACAAACAAAAACCACTGTTTTACAGCACCTTTAAAGGACTCTTAATTTTTTGTTTGTTAAAAACAAATGTCTCGAAGTAAAGAATTCCATATTGTAGGCGAAATGTAGACCGATACAGTGTATAAAGTGTACATCCCAAGCTATTAAAGAAAAAAAAAAACAGATTATGAATATCATTTAAAGTAAGAATTTCAGTGTGTTTAATCATTTTTAGTTGAGTTGCAAATGACATGTACATATTCAATAAGAGCAGTAAACTTCGAAGCGCCCCCAAGCCCTTCTATACTTAATTATTCATGTGTAAAGGTAGCGCCAGGGCACTCCGGTGGTCTAGTGGTTATGACGCTGGTCTAGTAATCCAGAGGTCGTGGTTCGAATCCTGCATGGGCTGCCTGTGATTTTTTTTTTCACAGCAGCCTACAAACTGCACACTGCAGTTGCGTGCGTTACTACGGATGGAGACAAATGAATAATCTATTATTTTAATATACGATGTTTGACATCCTTATTGCAATCACTTTCTTTAATTGTAAATTTAGAGACATAATGAATTATTATTAAAAGAAATCAAATTTCTGTATTTTGTTGTGAGTTTGCATGGGAACATACACGTATCATAATTTACAATTTTAGTTAGATAAAGAACATCTTATAACAGAACTGTCTAGTGATGGTTGAATAATTATGTCAATTTGTTATAAGTCCTATCATTTACATGGAGTGCATGTTCCCATGTTTATAAGAATCATACGTGACACATTCAAAGTGGGTTGAAGACAACAAAATAATAAATAAAAGAATAAAGGAGAATAGAACTTAATCTGATTACAGCATCATCTAAATATTGCCAATGTGCACTTAGAAATCTATCAAGATTTATCACAAGGTTATGATTACCACACAAAACCTTCAAGATTTATTATCATGAAATACATACCAATGAACACTTAAAAAAATCTAACATTCCATATCCACATGAAGCTTTCCTTGATATAAATGTCTCTCTGTAGTGTTATTAAAGTGTAGCAAAATTGTAATTACAACATCACAGAATGGAATGCCTTGTTTTCACCTTCAATCTTAGGATCTCCTTTCATGTTTCCACTTTACAATCACATTTCACTGTAGATATACCGTCCTTATGTTGTCGCCCTTCATCCCAATTTCTCCCTTCTATCCTATCTGTAGATTGTCTTCTTTCCTAAGCCATTGTATTCACATTCCTTGATGATCAGCACGATGCTGTACTTTTTTCTTCTTCTCTGAAACAGTCCAGCTCTTCGCTACTGCATGGCATCAGTCATCTGAAAGAAAAGACAGAAATTAAGAACTTTCAATTGAAATCAAACATCATGATACAAGATACAACTTTCATTTTGAGAAAAAGAAATCAGCCAACTAAACTGTAGTTGAAATTATTTTGCTCTATTTATATTAAACATAAAACAAAACGGTATACAGGATCAAAGAATGTCAAAAAAATACTGCTGTTTTTGATGCATATTCAAATTGTCTCGCCTTTTACATATTTTAATGATGCAAGATCTTATGTCTAGCACTTAGTAAGTCTCATGTAGAATTTAAATTATTATTCACATGAATAAATCTGCATGTCCTTGTAAACAAGGCATTGCTTTGAAAAAGCTGAATATTACTAATTGCATTTGGGAAAGAGTCTACGACAATCAAACTTGTTTATTATCAGAGACTTTAACATCTTAATTAGACCTAGACTCTACATTACCTTTGTATTCACATCCGTTGGTGATGTACACGACCCTGTACTTTTCCTTTTCTTTTCTGAGACAGTCCAGTTCTTCGCTACTACATGGCACCAGTCATCTGAAAGAAAAGAAAGAAATTAAGAACTTTTGATTAAAATCAAACATCATGGCACAAGATACAACTTTAATTTTGAGAAGAAAAAAAAAATCAGCCAACAAAACTGAAGTTGAAATTATTTTGCTCTATTTATATTAAACATAAAACAAAATGGTAGGCCTATGCAGGATCAAAGAATGTCAAAAAATGCTGCTGTTCGTATTTGATGCATATTCAAATTGTCTCTTCATTTACACATTTTACTGATGCAAGATATTATGTTTAGCACTTGGTATGTCTCATGTAGAAATTGAATTATCATTCACATGAATATAAATCTACATGTATTTGTAAACAAGGCATTGCATTGAAATAGCTGAATATTACTACATGTACCTGCATTTGGGAAACAGTCTATGACAATCATACCTGTTTCTTATCAGAGACTGTAACATCTTAATTAGACCTAGACTCTACATTATCATTCAGCTTTTAAAGGTATTAACCATTCACCTATAAAACACTGGCATTGTCATGTGCATCATATTTCTTTGATACTGCACATATTTTCATGAAGTCTGCACAAGAATGCAAATGAAACACGTCTGCTGTTTGGTATTTATGAGAAAAAAAAATCACTAACCCGGAAGTCCTTGGCCTTAGGAATAACACGTGGCGAGTTAGTAGGAATTGACGTTAAAATAGAATAAGAATAGATCTACTAAATAGGCCTTTGCCTCATGAATGTCTGGTCTAATTATAGACTAAGTGAAGTCTAGACCTTTCACTTTTAAGTTACCAGTGGTTCACAAAATTTATATTATAGATCTAGACTACATCTAGATCTAGACATCTAATACTATTAGATCTTGGCAACTTTTGTCTTTGTGACACGAAATTAACACGTCACGGATGATATTGCGGCGATATCCAACAGGATGAGAGTACCACTATTACTGACTCAGTAAGTTGACATCTATAGATAACTAACATCAACTTGTTAACGTACGTTAGAGATGGCACCATATACAATAACCGGTGACACTGACACTGACAGATCTAACGACTACGTTTAGACTAACGTTAAAGAGTTAGACTCGCCATCTCAGTAAGTCGGCCAAAGACAAAGTCAATACAGGGCTAAGTCAGTGTTACTGTTATGTTAGGCCTAACAAATGTTAACGGTTACTCGGTTAGGTTAGGTTTACCAGGACTCAAGAGTCCTGGTTAAATCAGTCGAGGGACATTTCTTAGAAGTCCTTCGATTCCAAGAATAAAAAGGGTGAAAGAACAAAGGGAAAAAAGGAAAGAAGAAAGGACAAAAGATTATGTATGGATGCTGTGGAAATCGACAGCGCTACTGTATCACTATCAATCACGCGTGAATATGTAAACGCCATTTGGTTGGGCCGCATTCACAAGTTTTAGGGAAAAAAAGCCCCACCGCTGTGCTTGAAAGGTACTCCACTCGAACTAACGTTAGACATAATGTCACATATCTACACACAGTACGGTACTAGGGCTGAATTCACAAGTATACTATAACACTGCACTGTACAGGAAAGCCACCTAACCTGTAGAGTACTACTCGTAGTGTTTAGGTAGTATCACTAGACCACATACTGTCATAGATGACATCTACACCAACGCTGCACACTGGCACTGGTCCGACGGTCCCTGACCAGGAAAAATCACTGTTGGACACTGACCAGTAACTTTTTCAGGAATGGACAAGTAAAAATTGGGGGAAAAATGGGTGGACTCTACCTACTATTACCACTAGTCTAGATGTAGATCTAGAGCTAGACTATAGACTCTGTGTTAATTTGACTTGGTCTTAGACTTCAGCTGATCTTAGTTTTAGTAACTGGCATTACAAGTAAAGTCTTAACTTAGACTTAATAGTCAAACTTGAAAGTTAAAGTCTAACATGTCTAACTTTATTCTTTACCCTTCCTTTGAGTTTTACTTTTAGACTTTTTACTCTTTTTTTGGTTTAGTAGGCCTACTTTGTCAATCTCATGATTTCATTTTCAACTCAAGTCAAGGCATAGCCATGAGTGTCTTCGAGACTTTGACATCTTGCATGTCTTGCACACAGACGTTACGACTACAGTACTCAGTAGTCTCAGAAGTAACGACATAAGTTGAAAAGAAACTATAAATAATATGATTTGGGATCTAATTTGAAATTGGATGGCGTTTACAGACTAGGCTTCATAAGCATCACGCGATTGAATACATGGGACTACACTCTACCGCAATTAATGGTTATGGTAGTCCAACTGAAACTGTTATTTTGAGCATGATTTTAATAGGATTATAGCTTACCATTCACTTCACTCGTGGACAGTGGGCTGGCTTAGGTCGTCATTCATCTTTCAGATGGTTTGGTTCTCACTCTGAGATCTGGATTAGGGCCAAAACCTAATTCTAGGCCAGTAAGTTGAACAAAGCTCAAAATAATGCAACTGCGACGGTTCGTAAAACCCGCATTGCTCTTCACCCTAGCAATTCGGGTTTCACGAACCGGCGTATCTTTACTGCGTCGGTTCGTGAAACCCCTTTTTCTCAATTTCTCGATATTTCGAGTACCGTCGTTTTTTTCTTTCTTTGATAAAATTAAGAATAATTAATTTTGTGATCTAAAATTTTGGGATTTGGTAGAGTTTTGAAAGCACTTTCATTTGGTACCAATATCTCGATTTTGAAAATTTTGACCAAAATCGAAATAGCGTCGGTTCGTGAAAACGCCGACGAAATGTCGAATGTTTGCTGTGACGTTCGGAAATTAATAACAAAAATATTCAACTCCGTATATACGATTGTGCGTTCGGAAGTGAATAGCAGTAATGTTCTGCTCCATACGATGCTAAAATAACTGTCGGATGTTCGCTTTTAAATTTCGAAATGAATAACAGTATACATTCAGCTGCGTTCGATGGTTCGGAAATGAACACAATGATATTCAACTCCGTGTATATGATAACATAAATGTCTGATGTTTGCTTTTATGTTCAAGAGTAAATAGCAATAACATTCAGCTCCGGAAGATGCTAAAATAAATAACGCATGTTTGTTGTGACGTTCGGAAATGAATAACCAAAATAACTCCGTATATACGATGATAAAATAAATGTCTGATATTCGGTTTTACGTTCGAAATATAACAATAACAATCAGCTCCCTTCGACTTTCGGAAATGAATGATAATAATATTCAACTCCGTACGATGTTTAAATAAATGTCGGATGCTTGCTTATAATTTATATTGCTATGTACTTTCGCAAATAAATAGCAATAACATTCGGCTCCGGAAGATGCCAAAATGATTAATGTCACATGATTGCTTTTACGTTTGGAAGTGAATAGCAGTTACATTCTGTTCCGTACTATGCTAAAATAAATGTCGGATATTTGCTACATGTGTATTACATTTCGAAATGAATAGTAACATTTGGCTGCGTTTGATGGTAAAAAACAAAACAAAAACAAAACAAAACACACACACACACACAAAACTGTCTGATGTCTGCCTTGACGTTCAAAATTCGGCCCCGTACGATATGATGAAATAATTGTCAGATGACTCATTTCACTTTCGCAAGTGGACAACAGTGACATTCGGCTCCGTACGATGATAAAATAGATGTCGGATGTTTGCTTTTATATTTGGAAATGACTAACTGTTTCTGCTCCGTATACGACAGAGCTGCCAACCTTTCGAAGCACAAATTAGTACTCAGCAGCTCCAAAATTCGTATTTTCCACCAGAATTCGTATTTTTTTCAATCTCCCTCTTTTTGCTATGAGGCCTACAGGCTCTAAACATAACGTTATGACACATGCCGAAGCATCCAGCTGGTCACCAGCACGATAAAGATTCTAAACTACGCAATGTTCAGCGTTGATTGATTGCTTTCTCGCAATGTGTACAAGTGCAAGTTTGTACCTCCAAAATCTTTCTGGGCTGATTATGGAAGCTTCCATTTTCTAGCAGGGGACGGGGAATGCTTGATCTTCTCAAGAGAGCTTCTGTGTGAGCGGATGCAAAACTCTGTTCTGTGTTTCCAATTATGTACTATCAAAACATAATCATGCGTTGTTTTCAGGCTTTTTTCATTTTATTGGATTTTAAACATCAGTATTTTTCGAAGTATTCCAATTCCTTTTCCCCTGACTGGAATCGGAAAGTCTGCTATAACGATGATCGCAAAATGCCGCGCTGTGTGTGGAAGCGCCGATGTGGTGCAAACACGTGGCTTCATTTTCAAGTTTAAATGAATGCGCCATGTGCTCCTGCCTATAAGATGTTACTGCAAGTTCGATGGATCGAATGCGCCATAGCTGAGCTGAGCTGAATGGCTTGTTTACGGTAAACATGCAATTTACGTTCGATATGAAGAAATCATTACGTCTTTCACGAGGGAAAAACACACAAAACAAACAAACAAACAAACAAAATACACCCACGAACGAATGTTGATAGCCAAAACTTTGAAAAGTAATAAGCAGTTTTGATGCGCGTGAACTGAAATGAATTGTCATTACACGTTGTATTTTGCTGTCTAACCAGGTGATGACTGCATCTCATTGGACCTTCTCGTAGTGAATTTGTCTGGGCATACGAGACCTTTCATGTATTTCTGTGATTGCATTTTTAATTGACTAAATAATCAATCCTTTTGTTATTGTTCAGGGAACATTAGATATTCGATCAAGTACACTATAATCGACTCTTCGATGTTCCCTACTATGCGCCAAAAGAAAGGCTATAGACATAGAACCATGATATCTTTGGAATTTTTCCTTTAATTCAACTAATGAGCTGGTTCTTCGATCGATATTTCCAGGATACTTACACGCTGTTTATTCCAATGCGCGCATTCTTTCGTCTGGCACGCACCTGGGTGTGGCACCTGCTTTTGTGGAAATTTCCACAAGGGAGAGGGGTGGGGTGTCAAGTTTCTTCGAGCCGAAGAGACTGCATACACAATCTCTTCGCTTTCATTTATTGTCATTCGTGTTTTCGCCTTATTCTTTGCTGATATTGAACATTTAGATTTAACTTTACGAAAGTTGCTATAGCACATGGTTCGTTTTGTTGTGAGGTGTACGTAATTTCTTTTTTTTTAATCATTCTTGAGAGGGGAAAGAAGACTAGAGGGAAAGGGAAATAAAACAAACGTCACGTACGCTGAGCATTCACAGGAAGCCGTCTTTTTACACCAGTCACGAGCATAGTTATCATCACTATCAGACATCACTCAAGATCATTTTAGCCTTTTCCTATGATCAACATTAAGAAACACGCATAATCCCTCGAGATAAATACCTAGGAAACTCAATAATAAATACAAAGTATCAACACCTCCCAACAACACAAACATTTAGAAAAGACAGCAAATAGCACATCGAAGCGACTGGGATCAAACTCCGTCGCTTCGATTGCAGCGAAGCGGAGAAATCGCCGTTACGAAAATAACAGTGCGAGACACTAAGAGAATTACGTTTAAATACTTCAAAGTATAAAGGGAACAGATAAAGTGATATAAAATGTAAGAAATCGTACTAAACGAGGTGTGAGAAACGACGGAAATAAAACGAAGTTTAGTAGTAAGCTTAGGCCCTAGCAAAAGTTTTGCAGCACCGAAAGCTACGCGAAAATAAACACACATATAAAACTCGGTATTGCGACGAGATCCTATGGGATCAAGTCAATAAACGATACAAAACAAAGGAAATTGATTCATTTTGACGGGAAAATAGTTTGTTATAAGTATTCTGCTATATGAGATCTCCTTTAATAGGCCTAGAAATAATCGAGTTTCCACGATACTCTGGAAAGAAAGTTCGAACGCTTTTCACCTGCACATATACTGCAGAGGGCAGTGCACATCAGTCATCAATACACGAACAGAAACTCACCTCTACAACTTCCTCGCAGAAAATGATGCAATAGCGTTATAAAAAAAAAACAGACAACACTCTAAAAATCATTTCGTACTTGGGAGGCAAGGGACAAGAGGATGAAAAGAAGAGAAAAAGAAGCAGACATTGCACAACGGGACGCTTTCACCCCGCCTCATACGGTACTGTAGTGGCAGCTGGCTAATTGGGATACCACGGCGATCCATGTAAACATCCAGGGTCCGTAGGCGACAGGGATTCACGCGCGCGAAGTTCTGTTCGGTGTACACAGTACGCAAGCAGCGATATGCGTGTGCGCACATTTTTTCTATTCAGCGCTTTCCACATACGGTGCGTACGCGTTGCATCGATATCCCAGCTGAATACAGATAACATGGCACATGCGACGTGCGTTTGCTATATTTTTACCCATTATTTTGCCCCACTGTGAATTCGTACTTTCTAAGGACGTTTTCATATTGTCGTATTCCCTTCGATTTTTCGTATACGAATTTTTCGGAACGGTTGGCAGCTCTGGTACAATGCTAACATAAATAACAGATTGTTGCTTTCACATTTGAAAATGATTAATGGTATACATAGGCTCAGTATGATGCTTAAATAAATAGAGGATGTTTGCTTCACATTCGGAAATCAATAAGGGTAACATTCAGCTCCATAAGATGCTAAAATGAATGTCGGTTGTTTGCTTTTATACAGTGTATTTGAAAATGATTAACGGTAATATTCGGCTCCGTAAGGTTCTAACATACTATAGTAAATGTTGGATGATTGCTTTTACAATCAGAAATGAATAGCGGTAACTTTCGGCTCTTTACAATGCTAAAACAAACAATCTGGAAATGCTCCCACTTTCTCATCCCAAAAGTAAGCTATGACCACCTAATAGCATAGGCATCAACTTTTATAATTATCTATAAGCCTATTTGCTAAATCTTAGAATTCAGAATAATGGTGATTGAGATGATCTACTTTTGTATTCATTTATTTTAGACATGGGTACCTGTCACGTCAGTAATGCTTAATAATTGTTTTTAGTAGGACCGATTTAGTTTTTCCTATGTTTTTCTTGATTTTTTTGGCCACCAAAAAAAAAAATAGAAATCAATGATTTTGGTGGTCAAAAATAAAAATTAGTTTGGAGCCCTGCGATATCATTGGGCTCATCATTACTTAATCTTTCCCATGATACGCTAATATTTATATCATCAATCTGCCGACGTCATCCGACAATTCATGATTCAAACCTTTTTTTTTTCATCGTCCGTAACCCAACTTTGAACACAGACAGGGTATTCTTTCTCATTCTAGAGTAATGAAGGAGCGCACTTTCGGCTGTGATCTAAGTCCTATTATCATCATGAGTTCATGTCGCCGTTTAGTGATCTAAACTTCAGCTTTGCTGAACTGTTCAATGTCTTGAGCAGGAAGCGAAAACAATGGCTGGACTAAGGAACCTTCGTTTTTAAAAGGGGGAAATAAACAACACTGAAACCGAACAAGCCGGCCGAGCATTGTTTAGGTTAACCACGCGTGGTGATAATCGCGCCCATTGATCGCTCTGTCCAGCTGGCTTAACCCAAATTCTAACTGGGAGGAGTTTTTACTGGGGGTGACCCCCCCCCCCCCCCCCTTCAGATCTCGGCCACCGATCGCGCGATCGCTGCGAAATTTTTCCTGAAGATAGAGCTGGATGTCAACTACAAGATTACATGGTCATACAATAGAAAAATATTGCCTTTCTATTTTTAATAAATTGATTATGCAAAGTTGTGCATGAAATCATATTTTCACCTATAACTCCATAAAAAAGACTGAAGTATTGCTAAATTTTTGTGTCAAAATTCCTCAAGACATATAAACCAATTTTCATTTAAAAATAAAGCACAGTCAAAACCAATTTCTTTTGTTTTTTATTGTTTTGTTAATTTCTTATGTATTTTATTGATTGTTCGACCTTGTGTTTTCTGTTGTTTTTCAAAATTTGTTGCAGGCACTTTTTCAGGCTTATCTACACTATATAGAATTGATTAATTTCAATGGTTCAAAGATGAAATACTATAATTTATATCAATTTAACCCCCAAAACACAATTTACATTCAATTTGCACACGATATCATGAATTTGAGCTGTTTTCCGGTTGACATGCATTTGCATAACATTACGTAACTTCAGAACGGTGTACTCAGACGTCGCAAATTTGGTCTCAAAATATGCGGAAGACTTCAATGACAAAAGTTGTGAAACGACGCGGCAAAATCTTTGCGCGTTGCAGAATCGTGACGCGAAACGGGGGGGGGGGGGTCAATTTGACCCATTTGACCCCCCCCCCCCCCCCCCCCAGTTAGAATAGGGTTAAGAGTTTGCATATTGACCAAAAATAGTCAGAGGGATGCTAATTTACTCTTACAAGCTATCGCTACTATTTAAGTTGAAAACTGGAACTTTCTGAAAGGTTAAAGATGATCGTAAAATCAGTTCTGGCTACAGGATTTTATAATAATTATAATAGCATACAACATGTACCAAGTTTTCATCGTTTACCTGTCTTATCACTCCAAAGCAGTTCAGCTTAACTGTTGGCTTATAGAAGTGATCATCAATCGGTAAGGATTAGTCAGATGAATTCATGAATTCACCTTATGCATCACGGCTAATCGAACTATTCAACATCGTTGAAGTAACCATACTTTTTTATTTTCATAGTTCAAACTATTTCTTAACATTTATATGCAAAACGAAAGTACTCTACACGTTTTTCAAAATGCTCAGATGGGTAATGAGTCAATTCCACAAAGATTGCATTACAGCAACCTTTACTGACCTAAACAAGTTTTCTATAGAGCTATCAGTTCTATTATAATGGCATTCTGATAACTTCGACTGCGTTTTGAACTCGTACCTAGCACAGCATTCAAAACAACGGGTTCCTCAGGTCCTCTTTAGGTACTGGTATACTTGCTAAAAGCATTCTCTTTAGCTTCCATTGACAACAACATGCCATGGGAGGAGAATGGAAGCGATCAACTTTCTCGGTAAATGAGGCTTTTCGTATATAGCACACATTGCGTGCCTCTTTCTTTTTTTCTGTTTCTGTTGTTTCAAACTACACTGCAGCCGACACACAACACAAACACACCAAAGTTTACATTCAGGCAACCGTATTTTGGTATTGGTTAGAATCGAATTATATCTGTCTTGTGATTGGCTAATTATCTGTAGCAAAAACAAAACAAAACAAAACAAAACAAAAACAAAACAAACAAACACAAAAATGCTGAAAACTGCTTATCGAATATCAGTGGCGTGCCAAAGGAGTAAAATGGAGTCTATACTCTAAAGGGGCCTGAGCTTTTGATTCCAGAAGAATCTTCGTCAGAGGCAAAATGATAATCAGGCAGGGAAAGCAATCACATTATAAAGAAGTTCACACAACACGAACAGTCAGGGACAGGCTAGGGACACGGAACAAAGAAAACAAAAGGAGAGGATGGGAGGTCATGGGCAAGGAGGCCAACAGGTGAAGGGAGGGGGATTAAAGCAGGAGGGTGGATAGACAAAAGGCATAGGAGGGTCAGTGATAATCCTGAGTGCCATGGGGGTGCATCCATTTAAGAATGAATTTTCTCACACACCCAAGCTGTCGCCATTTATGTGTGTGCGATGAAGCGTTAACGCCGTCGCTAAGGGTGGGATTTCACGGAGCACGCGAACGTTTTGCGAAGGACGCGAATGACAAAATCCATCATTCGGAAAAGTTTTTCTCCGAATGTTTTCCGACAATGAAGCCGAAAACTATTCTTGCGCAATTTGTGCGAAGTTCCCACGACGTATGTGCGATTGTCGTGTGTATCATTGCTAAAGTACAGCATGTTACGTACACGAAGAACACGCGACGGAAATGCGAACAACGAAACATTTTCAATAATCATGGGAGAAAATGTAGCAAGGAGAGGTGGAAGCAAGAAAAAAATCAACTCAAAAAGCTTTCTTGAGTTGATTTTTTTTTCTTTCCTGTATTTCTCCTTTCTTTTTCTCTCATTTCTCTATCGTGTGTTTGCCTACATTTTTTCCCCCCTAGGACGTATCTCCACTAGTAAAGCATTTGTTCCTTTTTTTTTTTTTTGCAGTTCCTCCAACACATAATCTCTATAGTTCAAATGAAATTTACATACTTAAAGGGAAGGTAAACCCAAAGAACAATGTGGAGTGAGTGAAAGCAGCAACATTAGTAGAACACATCAGTGAAAGTTTGAGGAAAATCGGACAATCGATGCAAAAGTTATGAATTTTTAAAGTTTTGGTGTTGGAACCGCTGGATGAGGAGACTACTAGAGGATATGACGTATGAGTGGACAACAATACAAAGAAAATATAAAGGAAATTCAACAAAAATTCACTTTTCTAGAATTATGAAAGAGCAATGGACCAACCGCTTTCAGAAAGCAGGGAGAATAATTGCTACCCTTAACATATGTCAATATCAAGTTGATGGAATTTGTAATTTTCATGAAAAATGGATTTTTGCAGAATTTTCTTTATATTTTCTTGGTATTGTTGTCCACTCATACGTCATAACCTCTAGTAGTCTCCTCATCCAGCAGTTCCAACATAAAAACTTTAAAAATTCATAACTTTTGCATCGATTGTCCGATTTTCCTCAAACTTTCACTGATGTGTTCTACTAATGCTGCTGCTTTCACTCAATCCACATTGCTCTTGGGGTTTACCTTCCCTTTAAGATTGATTTTAAGTGTATTCTGCGATTTTTTTTTTTGTATATCAAATATTCTTTCTCTTTGCTAGTCTTTAATTTCTTTCGTTACTATAGTTGTTAATATTTAATTGTTTGATGTTTAGATGTATACTACGATTTTTATTTGTAGAAAACGTACAGGGCATACATCCCTCAAACGTGCGCTAAACGTTCGTGAGAATGTCTCAAAAGGTACGCGAACAGTTCGCGATTACGTCGTAAAATGATCGGAAAAACTTCGCAGATTTCGCGTAACATACGCGAGACATTCTCCGAAGTTTCGGAGTCTGTTTGGGGTTTCACGAACATTTTGCGAACATCGCGCGTGTCTTGCGAAGGTCTTGCGCATATGACGAAGCTTTAAAGACACTTTCGAGAACAATTCACGAGCAAATCCCGACTAAGTGTGCGGAAAAGGTTCGCAAAAAATTTCAAACTTTTTTGAAATTATCGCCGAAGTAAAAACGACATTCGCGAACAATTGACGACGCTTCCGAACCCTCACGTTTGTTTGGCGATCTTTTGCAGACTAAAATGCGAATGCTGGATTTTGCCATTCGCGTCATTCGCAAATCGTTCGCGTGCTCCGTGAAATCCCACCCTAAGCAGGACTGTTGCATCATGGGGGGGGGGGGGGGAACGGGTTGTGAGCTTGAACATAACCTGAACTTTAAGGGCGATTTTCTTTTTTCTTTTCTTTTATGACTTCTAGGGATGCGGAAAGGGGTTGTTTTATATATTATTGTAAAGATAAAACTATACAATGTATGTAGAATTCAAGTATTTATATATACATGTGTAGACATGCCTAAAATTTCGTTTACTGCGACATACGCATTTCGACCGAGCGCATCACGACCTGTATGGACTACGCACATGACAGGATTGTATTCTTTTATCTTGCGCTCTGCTTTTGTGGGAATTTCTTCAAGCATAGGTGTCAGGTTTTCCTACGTTACGTCTGCGGTCATTAATTCCATATTTGTTAGTTTGTCTGCTTTCTTATTCTGTGTTTTATGCATTTTACTTGAACTTAAAGGTCTAGACATTTCGTTTGCTAAATGCACGCGAGTCACGTTGCATTGTATGATGTATTTTGTTTCGTTGACCATTCATGAGAAGCGTTTCTTTGAGCAAACTCTCTTTTCACACCAAAATCACTTATAGAAGGTAGTCATCCACATTGGTTATCAAAATAATAATTCCGTCATTTTCCTTTCGTTCAGAAACAAAAATCTGTTATTCTCAACACGTTATTACAAAAATTACATCTCACAGCGATAATAGGGCCTACTAGAACCAACTCATCGCAGCAAAATGACACATTACGGTTACGAGGACATACACAATGCTTGAACAAATTACTTTGCTTCAAAATGTAGAAACAGATGAAGTGACATAACAAGAGAAAGGGCGCACCGAAAGAGGTACACTGTATCAAGATCAACTAAGATAAACTCTAACACAAAAGAAGGAGAAGGAGGAAACTATTCCCCCCCCCCCACACACACACACACACACGCACACACATACACACAAACGAGTAGATACACAAAGGTCATATGTTTACCTTTGGGAGCAGTGATTTAAAAGATGTTTTAGATATCACATGTGATGCATAATAGGTCCGTTGTGCAAAGCATCCTACATAATTTTTTGTAATAAAGCCTAGAATATAAGGAGATATCAGTATTTCTCTTATAGATTGTAAAGAACCTTCGGAATTAGGACCTTTGTTTCATTTTCGGATTAACGAACCTTCGGCATAACGAACCTTATTTCATTTTTTGATAAATGAACCTTTGGAATAACAAGTTACAAACCTCATATTTTCGGATTAACGAACCTTCGGAATAGCAAACTGTAACCGTTCACACAGTGTACTGTATTTTCGATCATACGGATTCAATTTTTTTTTTTCCAGCGGTTGTTTCTATCCCTATAACTCACATTTCAGAAGTATGGGGGTTTTGTTTCATGTACGTGGTGAATTAATACGCCTTTAACGCAAGAGCAAAAACATGGGAAAGTTTGAATGCTTTTCACGTGCACATCGTCACATAAAGAGAATCAGGTGCTGACGGACCATAGAAGTGTCTCAAAATCAATACTGCCATGCAGCTTGCACCAAAATCACAATTCTGATAGGTATTATCCCGTAACAGGGGCGGATCCAGGAATTCCGTAAAGTGGGGGCGCGTTTACAAAATTAAAGGGGGGCGCACGCACCCCTCCCCCATTTTTTTTTTACACATTTCTTTTGTTTCAACAACAACAAAAAAAAAAAAATAAAGGGGGGGGGGGGCGGGCGCCGGTTGCGGTCCTCCCTGGATCCGCCCCTGCGTAACCAAGTAAGTTTGAGAGAGAAAAGTTTGAGCCAAAAACACAGCGTTGACAAGTACTACCACAAATTGCATTTTAAATATGGTATATAGTACACAGTACGAGAAAGTATACAGCACGAGATCTCTAGTTTGATTTTCATTTCGCTTCGAATAGTAGACGAGCAGTGACAATCCGTCAAAGTGCAAACTACAGCTAGGGCCTAGCGGCACAGTTTACAGGTCTACCTTCTGTTCACTGCATGGTACACATAAACAAGAACAAAAGCGTTTTCTTCTTTTGCATGTTAGCATGGGGACGATAGTGAATTAAGTTCACCAAGATTCAATGTTTGTAAACAAGAAAGCAGCGCGTAGCAAAGACCTCAGATCGTTGTTATAGCACACGTGCATCTATTGTGGTAACATTTCAATCAACGCACTAACACCATCTGAACATACTGAACGATCATGCCACACAATCACTGTGAAGGGGAAATGTTCAGCAACAACAAGAGCACGAGTATGTAGCCTACCATATACTGTACGCGCATTCATTCCGTGAGTGCCAAATACAAGCTAGAAACACACGCAATAAAGAAACATTGCAAGTTCATGAACTGAGGGACCTTTTTTTTTTTGTCTTATATCTTAACAAGATAAAGACGTTGTGATTTCGGGTGCTGTTCGTTATTCCGAAGGTTCGTTATTCCGAAGGTTCGTTTATCCGAAACACATAAATTCCCTAAACCATAGAGGTTCGTTAATCCGAAAACGAAAAAAGGTTCGTTAATTCGAACATTTGCGGCGTTTTTTCGAAGGTTCGTTAATCCAAAAATGACATAGGGTTCGTCATTCCGAAGGTTCGTTAATCCGAAAATGAAATAGGGTTCGTTATCTCGAAGGTTCGTTGATCCGAAATGATATAGGATCCGAAATGATATAGGGTCCGTAACGAACCTTCGAAGTAAGTCGAGCTTTGTTTCATTTTCGGATTAACGAACCTTCGGAATAACGAACCTTATTTCATTTTCGGATTAACAAACCTTCGGACTAAAGAGCCTTACTAACGAACCTTCGGAATAACGAGCTGTAACCGTGATTTCATATCCAATTTGTTTAATTGGACCTTTTAAAAGCTATGATTGTATCGAATCATTGAAATGAAATTTAACGGCCTTCTGTCCGCCGTATCAAAAGTGTGATGATAAAGGGGATGTGCGCATTGTCATTCGAAATACATGTAACTACATGTAACTCTACATTTAAGTAATTAGTCTGATTATTATATAGCAACTGATTTTGGGATTGATAGTCACTACTGACAGTTTTTATTCTCGTAAACGGCACCTGTCAATCTCACAGGCGTCAAGTCGAAGCACTCACACGTCATGAATTGACCATAACGTAAAAACGACAGAACTCTACACACAAGAGTTCTGTGATAAAAACACGCTGGGCACACAAGATGAGTATGTTGGAACCACATGGCGCACTCACTGCTGGCAGGGCAAGCACGTGCTTTGCTCATCGAACTGATCGTTTTTATAGCGATCATAATATCGTTGCACAGCAGAGATTAGTATTCCAATGCACAGTAGGCCTACTCTCTCTCTCTCTCTCTCTTTCTCTAAAAAAAAAAAAATGAAAACATTCACACTTGAAGGGGTGGATACATTTAAAACGGAGTCAATTTAGAGTGAAATTGGAGTGAATTTTGAGCGAAAATGTTCATTTTCACTCGGAGTGACCTCCGGGATCACTCGAAGATTTTGAGTGCTATTGATGTAGCGCGATTCCGCGGCTTAAATGCATTCAGTTTTGCTCATAATCATTAATTTCATCCTTCTTTTTTTTTCTTGGAAAGCAAGCACTCCTTAAAGAGGGAAAACCCCGATTGGACAAATTGCGACGTAAACATGCATTGACATAGTTATGTGATACGTATAAACAATTTATCATGAAAGGAGAGAAGGGTACCTACAGTACATGTATCCAAGATAAACATTATGCATGCACGTGTAGTACCACTTCTCGGGGACTCGAGTGAAGTTAAACGCAGCTTTGTTGATTACATAATGCCACTCTGGTGGTTTCGCCATACCCTTCTCTCTCTCCTACGTTTTCTTTGTTTTCTCCCTCTCTTTGTCTTTTTTCCCCCTACAAATCGTGTACTTTAAGAATAGACAGACGGTGTTAAACTTCAACTCAAGTGGCTTCTTAAGATCTGCGCCTCTTTCATCCATCTTAGGGACCGTGACACTATTGTGAATGACACAATTAAAAGCATCACACAAGGACTTTCACGCCTCGTTAGACCTTTAAGACTCAGATCTTTTTCTTTCTTTTTATGTGTGTGTGTGTGTAGACGTGGACGCCATTGGGAAATATCAAGCTCGAGACAATAAGTGGCCACTTACAATATAATGACCGACCGATGTTGAAGGTAGATTAAATCAGTAACTAAGTCAGAAATTGGGGAACCAGTAAATAAATAGGCAGCGATCGACACTTCGACGGTTTGCCAATCTAATGTGCAGCGATCGACGTCGAAAGTGTCAATCAAATACGTTATTTACGGTCGACGTCGAAGGTTGATAAAATCAGTAAGCAGCGATCGATGTCGAAGGTTGATAATCGGATGGGTGCTGTTCGTAATATTCCGAAGGTTCGTAATTCCGAAGGGTCGTTAAATTCGAAACACACAAATTCCCTAAACCTACAGGTTCGTTAATTCGAACGTTTGTGGCGTTATTCCGAAGGTTCGTTATTCTGAAGATTCATGAATCCGAAAATGAAATTAACGGAACAATATACCTTCTGAATAACGAATCTTCGGACTAGAGAGCCTTCGGAATAACGAACATCGGAATAATAGCTACCGATGTGTAAGGTTGATGAAATTATTAAATAGCGACCAATGTCCAAAGTTGATTAGGTCATACCGTCCGACGTTAGTGATCGAGAAAACTATAAAGTAGCGGCTGATGTCGAAAGTTGATAAAATAAGGACAATTAAATCAAATAGGTATAGCGTCCATAATGTCGAGATCAAATAAAATTGAGCAGCAACGAAGTGTCGAAGGTTTATGCAATCAACTTGGTATCGCACGACGTCGAATGTTAAGCAAAATTATCTGATTTATCCGACATTTGTTTTAGCATTGTAAAGAGGCTAAAGTTACCGTTATTCATTTCTGATCGCAAAAGCAATCATCCAACATTTACTAGTATTTTGACACCTTACGGAGCCGAATGTTACCGTTAATCATTTTCAAATGTTAAAGCAAACAACCGACATTCATTTTAGCATCTTACGGAGCTGAATGTTATCCTTTTTCATTTCCAAACGTGAAAGCAAACATCCGCTATTTATTTTAGCATCTAACTGAGCCGATTGATACCGTTAATCAGTTCCAAATGTAAAAGCAACAATCTGTTATTTATTTTAGCATCGTTCGGAGCAGAACATTACCGTTATTCATTTCCAAATTTAAAAGCAAACATCCGACAATCATTTTAGCATCGTACGGAGCCGAATGTTACTGTTTTTTTTTTCATTTTGAACGTCAAGGCAGACATCAGACATTTACTTTACCATCAAACGCTGCTGAATGTTACTGTTCTTCATTTCGAAATGTAATAGCAAATATCCGACATTTATTTTATTATATGGAGCAGACTGTTACTGCTATTCACCTCCAAACGTAAAAAGCAATCATCTGCCATTTTCTGGGCATCTTCCGGAGCCAAATGTTATTGCTATTTACTTTCGAAAGTAAAAGCAAACACCCGACATCTGTTTAATCATCATACGGAGTTGAATATTAGTGTTATTAATTTCCGAACATCAAAGGGATCATTCGACATTTATTTTAGCATCTTCCGGAGCTGAATGTTATTGTTATTTACTTTTGAACGTAAAAGCAAACATCCGGCATTTATTTTTATCATCGTACAGAGTTGAATATTATAGTTATTCATTTCCGAACGTCAAAGCAAAGATCCGACATTTATTTTAGCATCTTCCGGAGCTGAATGTTATTGTTATTTACTTTTGAACGTATAAAAGCAAACATCCGGCATTTATTTTTATCATCGTACAGAGTTGAATATTATTGTTATTCATTTCCGAACGTCAAAGCAAAGATCCGACATTTATTTTAGCATCTTCCGGAGCTGAATGTTATTGTTATTTACTTTTGAACGTAAAAGCAAACATCCGGCATTTATTTTTATCATCGTACAGAGTTGAATATTATTGTTATTCATTTCCGAACGTCAAAGCAAAGATCCGACATTTATTTTAGCATCTTCCGGAGCTGAATGTTATTGTTATTTACTTTTGAACGTATAAAAGCAAACATCCGGCATTTATTTTTATCATCGTACAGAGTTGAATATTATTGTTATTCATTTCCGAACGTCAAAGCAAAGATCCGACATTTATTTTAGCATCTTCCGGAGATGAATGTTATTGCTATTTACTTCCGAAAGTAAAAGCAAACATCCGACATTTATTTAATCATCGTACGGAGTATTATTGTTATTCATTTCCAAACGTCAAAGGGATCATTCGACATTTGCTTTAGCATATTCGGGAGCTGAATGTTATGGTTATATTTTACTTTCGAACGTAAAAGCAAACATCCGGCAAATTACTGATACTTTTCAAAAGATTTTCGCGGATCGATTTCAGCTAATTTCCTTCATGTAGCCGATGGTTGACGGGAGAGTTTGATTTTCATATCATTAATTCCGCGCTGGAGCGCTCGGGCAAATGCGGGTGTTTAGACGAGCGTGAAAGTGCGGGCGACTTCCCTCGTCTGTACGCGTCCAAACGCCCGCGTATTACCTAGTACGCCCGGACGAAAGGGCTTCCCGCATTTGCCCTAGGGGTTTTCGTGACGTTTCCCGCGGTCGGCACTGTAATACTGACAATGGTCTCTGGTATTGGTGGTGAAATAGTGTTATTTCAGATCATAAGTAATTCTCTCATTATTGTGTTTTGTTTTATTTAAATGGAAATACAAACCATTGAGGATACTAAGTATGCTAATTTTGCTATAACACACATTTCCCATAGACACCTGTCTGAGTACACTTACACTGACCTAGTCTTTAAGGGGTAAAGAAGGAAAGCCAGAATTCAGCTTGTTTGAGTTGAATGCGATAATAACAGGCCTGGCATTGGTAACACAGCTGATATGTAGAATGCCAATTGCAACTTCCTAGTTTCGTCAAGAAGGTTCATATCAGTGATAAACTCTCTGTAACCCAGAAACATGATTAGATATAGGCCTACTCTGCATTTCAGAAGTACCAAATGTTGCAAACAAGAACTTCTTGTTGTCTGAAAGCTCTCTATATCTTATAAGACTTTGAAGATTTTATTCAATGTCAATCAATTTTCAAGGTCATATGGGTGATTCAATATCTGACTGAACACAAAGGAACAAAGGTAATACAGCCAATAAGAGACGGGGGGGGGGGGGGAGGAGGGGAGGGGAGGGGTTGAGGGATGTGAATGTAAGAAATTGGGAAGAAGGATTCAGGACTGAGAAATCATTTCAGAAAGAAATAAGGCCAAGGGGCAAAAGCGGTACAACAAAGCTCAAAAAGTCTCAATCAGTTTTGAACATGTTTACAAGGCCAAGGTTTTTGTTTACCTCTGTCTTTTGGTTGACTTTGATTATAAGGTGACTCAGATATTCCTTACCTATTGAGTAAGTGAATGGAATACTTTTGTTTTATACTGTTACTCTAGAATTAATTTGCATGCAGACCGTTTGTCCGTGAATGTGTCCATTATATACGAACATTTGCAATTGATTCTCGTCAAAGTAGCGTCAGTCATTGCCGACTGCAATGTCATCAAATGCTGTGTGAAATGGGCTCTGGCTTAAATTTGAAATAAAAAAGCAAATGCTATAAAGGCAGCTGGTAGCCTGAAAGTCAGAATCTCAAAAACAACATCTTGTGAAAATGTCTGTGACCTCACAATTCACGAAAATATCTGTAATGCAAAAATAACAACTTTATACAGTATTCTTGTTCATTATAATGATTTAAGATCTAATTCATAATAAACTTGTGCAGTAGTGTAATATATGTGCAGGTCAGTTCAGTTTATGTCCATTTGTTCACAAAAAGCTAACAAAATACAATGTATACATTACACAATTGTTATTTCATTATTTTCAAGAAGATACATGATGATCACAATGTTGCAGTGTATAATGTACACCTTCATGAATCCATCTATTTCCTAAAAATTATTCAGGAGGACATACAATATACTTTCCCGCAGCAAACTTGAGTTTTACAAATGCCTCTTGTCACTCTCTCCGTAGTAGACATGACACTGAATATGATGCACCACAACATACCCCAGGGTACCGTCATACCGTGGGTTACGGCCGTATGAGGCGCCATCTCGTGTTTGTAAGATGCACAGTTATGGACTACCATCATGGTGGCTAAATCTTAGCAGTTAATGATAGTGATCCCAATATCAATTTAGCCATTGTATTGTGGGTTTTTTTTTTCAGTTTCATAACAGTTTTTACAATAATAACAATAATATGATTTTTTGTTGGTAGTTTTCTTGAAACATGTTATTACAATTTTGTACAGTAGTTTTATGAGTGAGATCACTTTAATACTTGAATTCATCCCATGATTGCTTGTTTTACGTCGTGCTTGCATTAGTAATGTGTAGTGAAGGGCAGCTGTCTGTGTGTGACACTGAGATCACTGGTGTAGTGTGTGTGATGAGCACAGATCTTGTGATGTTGCTGCCGTATTGAGCTCATTGATGCAAAAAAAAAAAATTCTTCCAAAAAGCACTAAAATTTATTTTCACCCATATCTAATAATCTAGGGTACAGCACTGAAAAATAAAAATACATGAAAATGGCAGATTTCAATTTGGTAGGTACAAGGGTACCGAAAACAGCATCATATGCCAAATACACGCACACACGCACATACACACACACGCACATACACACACACACACGCACATACACACACACGCACACGCACACACACACACACACATACACACACACATTTACACAAAGAGAAGAGTGTAAATAAGACGGAGCAAACTTTTTTGGGTGATTTCATAAGCCGTGTGGATTTTTTTTCTTTTTTCACCGAAAATGGCTGGAGGGATCCTATGCGTCAGGAGTGGGATTTCGCGAGGCAGAAGCTTTTCGCGGTAACACGAGCTCCTTCTCAAACATGAAGGAAACACTGTGATGTTTCCATGCAGAGCCTCTTCTAGGCCTTGCTTTCATCTGCATTTCTGCATTTGAGAGACCTTTTTTTCCCCTTTTTTTCATCTTCGATGAGTTTGCTTGCAAATTGTAGAAAACCTATCCTGTGGATTGGAAGATTAGAGAGGGAAGCGTAGGTGGGGGATATTCTCCAAAAAAAAAAAAAAAAAAATGAAATGAGATTGAATGCATTTCTGCACCCACAGACATTGGCTATAAATTATAATGTCATTCTAAGCATAAATGGAATATATATATATTGAAAGACCATGTTGCATTCCTTTCTGATGCATAGGCTGTGCCATGTGTATATGGGGTAGGGGTTTTCCATTTGAAATAGCTTTATATAATGCTTATGAAGTATATAAATTATATTACCTGTGTGTCAGTCTTGGAATGTGATAACCTAATAAAGATTCTTATATTGATTGAATTTCTTGAAAGGTGAAAATTATCCTTCTCTTTCTAGACCCATGTGCAGTTATATTGACAAATTTTGCCAAATCAAAATTCATGCTATTAAAGGACAAGTTCACCTTCATAAACATAAGGACTGAGAAAATGCAACAATATTAGTAGAACACATCAGTGAAAGTTTGAGGAAAATTGGACAATCGATGCAAAAGTTATGAATTTTTTAAATTTTTGTGTTGGAACCGCTGGATGAGGAGACTACTACAGCTTGTGAGTCATATGCGTACAACAGTATAAAGAAAATGTAGAGGAAAATTCAACATATTTTCACTTTTTTCGCATAATAAAAGAGCACTTGACTTGCCTCTTTCTAAAGGCAGGGGGGATAATATTACCCATAACATTTGTCGGTAACGAGTCAGGGGAATGTATACTTTTTTCAACAGATGGAATTTTGTGAAATTCTCTTTATATTTTCCTTATATTGTTGTACGCATGTGACATCTAAGTTATTCATATACTGCAGTAGTCTTCTCATCCAGCGGGTACTGCACAAAAACGTCAAAAATTCATAACTTTTGAACAGATTGTCTGATTTTCCTCAAACTTTCAATGATGTGTTCTACTAATATTGCTACATTCTCTCAATCCTTATGTTTATGAAGGTGAACTTGTCCTTTAAATTCGGCTGAGATAAACAGAGGATTGTTTCTGCAGGATAAGTCCCTAAAATTGATCAAATCATACAAAGTGTCATGAAACTTTATACCTATTCCACAAAAATGTTACAAATGACAAGTGTCACTGGCCATCTAGCCTGTATCTGAAGGACTTTTGACTTAACATAATGTACAATTTTTGTACAAATTAAGGCTTACTACAGAGATAAATTTAATGAAACTTAGAGCGAGCTGGGTCTGATTTTGAAGACTAGTCAGGAAATAGGTCAATACTCCATACAAGTTCACCAACAGCGAAAATGCAATTTGACGTAGTTTTTTTTTTTGTTCCAGTTCATTCTGTTTTGCTTGTTTTCGTCAAGTGTTGAAAGCAAAGTCACAAATCATAATTTGTACCTATCAGCATAAATTTCATTATAGATTTTGAAATAAATTGGCCTTTTCAAACAGAAGTATTTTCATAGTGTGCACCAATGCGGCGCCAGGTTTTTCTCTGGGTACAGGATTAGGAGTGACAAATTTCCATCTTGTGAAATTTCGTTTTGACTTTGCTGAGACGTTGCAGAGATATGAAATGAATCTGTCCAATGCCACAAAATGATAGAGTAGAAATGCATGCATGGTGGCATAGCTGGGCTTGTATACGTTTCTCTCTATCCACTGAGATTGTGTGGGAATAATGCATGAATTTTCTTTTATTTATTGATAACAGAGATCCTGATTCTCCTTCTCTTTGAGGTATTCTTTCGTCTACAAAATTAAATCAATATATTGCCACATGCATATCTTGTTTACTCCTTATAGCGTATATTGGTTCTTACCAATTTCATCACATTTTCTGCATTTTAGCCTGTTATGGACGAGCTCCAAGTATACTCGGGCAGGTGTCTATGGGAAATATATGTTGTAGCAAAATCTTCAATGGGTTAAGTATATACCTACTTTTAAAAAAGTGTGTACCTGTAGAAGTACTTGTATTAAATATTCATTAAATATATTTTCATAAGAGGTTTCTCATTATCTCACCAAAAAAATGTTAGAAACTGGAAATTAGGTCTCAACCAAAACTATGTGATCCCTGTAATATTTCAAAATACCGTGACCCTAGCAGAAAAAGTATCTGTCCAATGTAGTTCTTGAACTGTAGGGTGTACAGCAGCTCCCAGTTTAACCCTTTTAATATCAACCCCTTCCAATGCCATAGACGTCATATCCGCTTTAGTTGCCCCTGTTCAATGAAAGGGTTACTGTATATGCCATATATTTAGCAATTCTAAATTTTTGGGAATGGGGACTTCCCGACGATTTCACGAGTGGTTAAATTCACGATCGTTGAGTATAGTCCTGAACGGAGAAATGTGTACATGCACATCATATTCATATCAGGATCAGAGTCAATATTTTCAGGTGTCTTTAGATTTGCGATAGCATGTGACTCACCAAATTTGCACAAATAAAGACCTCACAAAATATTCGGCGTATACAGTAATTTGGCAGAGTTTGCACTGGTTATTAAGTCCATCCAATGGACGTTATGTGGAGGAATCATAGATTGCATGTTCTATATCCATGACTGCATTAGTAGACTTTCTCATGGGAAGAAATAAGGGGATGACACTGCAATGTGTATTATAAATGTCTCGCTTGGCACAGATATTTCTCTGGACAAGTGGAAATTTTTTTCCCTAAGAGACACTCTGTACTCCTGCGAATTCCCCCAAATTTGTATCTTCCCCCAAATATCACTTTACACCTGGATCAAACGTTCTTAAGTCCAGGAGGAAAGTTAAAATTTGGTTTTGATATTCACAATTAATTCTTTAAAACGCATACATTAATGCAAATCAGTACCAGAAAAAATAGTGAATTGCTGTGAATTCTCATGATCAACAGTGAGGCATTTTCCACCCATGCCTGCGTTGCATAAATCAACTTTTCTCCCTGTCCTTTGGCATTTTAAAAGCTACAGTAGGTGCCTGATTATCCGGCAGGATCTTGTAAAAACAGTCCACCCTTACAATACAGCTATTTGTAGCTAATTATTGTGTGATGCACATCGCATGTTAGCAACCATTCTGCAGCCATGAAGTTGTATTAATTGATCAGGAATTTTTGCGATGAGATAAATTATACATATCCTGCGTGTATGAGGCCTATGTAATTAGTGTAGAGGCAGCGGGAAAAAAAAATTAAACGAAAAGGAAAGATATGGCCTCGTGTCAGCACATAGTAGTGATGATTTTAGTACTACCGGTAGTTGATGTTACTAGCATAATGGCACTCGTCCTTGATGGATGCGGCTTCTGGCGAGCATCTCGTCGCCATGACGATTGGTCTGCCATTTTGCGCTTGCAAATGAATCAATAAGTAATTGGTTGAAATTGGAGTTCAGTGCCACTGTTCCTGTTTGCCGCTGTGAAATTTGGCTCCGTGAGATTGAGCGGCCGGTGTTTTGCTAGTAAATATGATGATCAATACCTTATTGATTTGAAATTGGCACGTTACATTGCTTGAATTCAAGGATGGTTGCAGGTTGGGTAACAAAACAAAAAAATGATGAAATAATGAGTTTTTGGGATTATTGAATGTTAGATTTTTTGATTTTCAAAGACAGAAAATCTCTTTCTCAACCTGGAGGGAACAGTGTTGCATTTTGAATTGCTCACATCCTGTGGGAATTTTGCCATGCAATTCATCATCATGTTATCACTAAATCTGTACCTTTGGTTTTGCGACACATTACATGCATAGAGATCACGAGTGGTATTTCAGTTTCCCTTCAAATCATTGTATTAAATGGTCAAATGTTTTGTATAACAGCAACATATAGGGACATTCCTGTTTAACGGTTCTAGCAAGGATTTTTGTGGCCTCTTGATAAAGGTAGCAATGAGACTATGAGTCCTTTTTAATCATTTTAGAGTTTGCATAGTGATTTTTTACCTGTGAAACTCCCAGATTCTCAAACTTGCCCATTTTCTATCTAGTTATAGCTAGACCTTAATAAGATATAAACATTGCTTGATTTGACTCAAAGTTGCCTTTTTATCAGTCATCTTTTAACAAGGAGTAGAATATCACCAATATCACTCTGAGGTTTACAATCTCTGCTGCCACAGAAACCTTTAACTTTCCAGTGAGATTAGCAGAATTTACATGTAGCTTTGACCTTTAATTCATCAACTCCTGAGAGAATTTCACTTTTGGGGGAAAAATAAATCATTCTCTCGGCATTAAATTGGCACAGTCTCTTGACATTCTACGTGTAGTATACTGTAAACACAGACATTTTCATGGTACATTAATTTTTGCATTTTCGCACTACTTCTGGCTAGCATGAATTCTAAAACGTGCAAAAATGTCCTCACAATTTTCTCTGCCCATTATGAGTGGGTTGACAATTGTGCAGCATTAATTCAACAACTTGTGAATATGTCTTTGAACTACTCAGCGCAAAAAATATATCACACGAAAATATTGATGCTTACAGTACATTAGAGAAAGATGTGATGGAGATGTTGGCTTCATTGAATCTGTACCAATCAGAAAGAAATATTTTACAGAAATTTGCCACTTTGAGAAAAAAATAGGAACTGATATCTTCTTAAAATGTATTGCCCATTTGAGAAATTGGTTCTACATTAAGCAATGAAATGGCTCTTAAAATGTGTTGCCAAATTTGAGGAATTGGTAGGACAATTTTGTACATTAAGCAATGATATGGCCTTTTAATGTTCTGCAACCAAAACAAACGATGATATACAAACAGCAGAGGGCTCAAAAGTTTTCTTCTCTACATTGAGAAATAATAACGATGAGTAATAGATGTTATCATGTAAAGAAATGGCATCAAACCACAGAAGTGTGATTTTCTTGAACTTTGTGGTTGAACATGAAATGCCAAAACATCGTGAACAAGTTCATCGTGATGTGGAGTATCCTGTAAAAACGTGCACAAACCGAGAATTACTGCAAAAAATGCTTTCACAAGCTGATGTAGGTAATGATGAACTTTCATTAAGGAATGACTGTAGCAGGATCTGGTTTCTTAGAACAAAGCCCATTACTACGCGCTACCGATCATTCCGATGATATTTCTGATAACGATTATCATACCCGAAAATAAACTCTCCAGCAGCTGAACTTGGCCAGTGCCATGCGACCATTAATTGATTTGATAACCACTCCGTGGTGAGCAAGTTTCCTGCAATAGCTCCGTCAGTACGGTAGTGATGTCAATTGCTCTCGGCGGGAACTCCTCAATTACAAATTATGTCGCGGAGATAACGTGCAACAGGGTGTCGTTGTTTCGTCCGAAACAGCCATAAAGTTCCCACCACATTTTATCCCCCTCCCTCCTTTAAAGTGTGCTTTTCCTTGAGGGCGACTAAACTGTGACGTAGAGTTTGGTTAGAGTGACGGAGTTCGGCGTCATCGCCTGGACTGTGTTCTAGTTTGTTGTTGTGCCAGCCACGTTGTGAGATTAGTGTGGCATAAGTAGTAGCCTGAGTTCCAGCCTTGCAGACATTTTTTGTGTTGCAACATTATTTGTTTTTCTCTATTTGGTAAACTTTTTTCCATTGATTTTTTTTTTTTTTTTTGATCAGGGCGTTTGTCATTTTTTCCCTGTAAGGATCATACTTGTGAACAAAATTCCACGAATTACTTTCATGTTTGACACGATAAGTGTAGGCCTTGATATCCTTACATCCCATGGGTTATATATATTCCAACACTTGCCATGATTGGATTGGTTTTTAGAAATTATTTTCAAATATTTTTCTTGATTCTGTATCAAAGTGCTATTCTCCCATCAACGCCAAATTTTGCGATACTGATCAACCCGTTGAGGACGAGTCCTGATTATACTCGGGCAGGTGTCTATGAGAAATGCATGTTGTAGCAAAATCAGTCCATCCTCAATGGATTAAAGTTAACCTATGCTGTAAGTTCAGTATACTATGGCGTGGTGAAATATATGTCAGTCAGTATTTAGGCCTATATCTTTGATGTGGTTGCGTAATTGTTGAGATCTCTCTGTACTTTTGAATCTGAATTTGTCACCACTATTAGATTTGAGAGTTGAGAAGAAAGGGAGAAAAAAATATATATATTGCTCATCTCCTTTAATGAAGACTATTATATAAACTTTTTTTTTTTAGCCGTGAACTCATTGTGGTTTCTCACGATTATTCCCTCCCCTTCCAAACTGTGTTCTCTCAGGGGGCGTGACGTCAGACGAGGGAGCCGTTCTATTTATGACATATTTTCAGATCATTTACATAGAGAGATGCCCTGATAGAATTCCGAATGAGGTGATAAGAGATTTATGTGCATGTTTACGTGTATGTCAGTGATTATTGTCTTTATTGCTTGCGTTTATTCAGATCTTATTGAAAAGATAGGAAGCTTTATGATATAAAGAGGGCAAGTCTGCAAATCTGAGGAAGTTTGCTGAATGGGGTCTCTGACAATTTTTTCTCACAATGTATAAAAGAGAGAAATTTTTCAACAATATGTAATTTATGGAGACATGGGAGAAGCAGTTCATCTTACCTCTTTTATTTACATCATATTCATGTTTAATCTGCTTGATCATGTCTGATCATTGAATAGACTGACAGCCTAAAACAGTCATAGTAGAAGTGTGTTGATTTGTATTGAAATTAGAAGGGCCATTTATACTGACAGATCAAAATTGCAACATGAGAAAACTCACAGCAGTACATGGAAAGTTTCAACAGCTGTGCCAAAGCCATGCCAAACATTGTCAGAAAACTTAGCAAGAAGTATGATCTTTCTACCTTGTGTGAAGTTTGCTGCACAGATTTGAAGCAGAAATTTCATTGGTTTATAACTGTCTTGTGACTTCCACTCAATATTTGGATTACTCCCTGTTGCCAATTGTTCCTTGTGATTTGAGAAATCCACAAAATTTCATTTTTTAAAATGAAAATTATACCCTCCTTCGATTCGTTACTGACATATATAGGGTAACATTATACCCCCTGCTTTCTGAAAAAGGTAAAGTCCAGTGCTCTTTCATTATGCTACAAAAATGAAAAATGCAACTGTATGTTGAATACTGTCATATTTTCTTTTAATATATCGTTGTCCTACAGTTACATCATGAACTGTTGTAGTCTTCTCATCCAGCGATGGCTTTACAGATGCTTTAAAGTTTTAGAGCTTTTGAACTAATTTTTAACATTTTCTTCAATGGACAAACTTCTCTGATGCGTTCTACCAGTATTTGCTGCATTCACTCAATCTACATCAATGTTTTTGTTCATTTCCCTTTAAAGTTTTGTTGTTTTTATGCTCTTGGTGCACCCTCATACATAATAACTTTGGACTTATGTCTAGAATATCATTTAATATCTGGCAGATTATTTCAGCTGGCATGAAGAGATGAAGATATTGTTTAACTGTTCTTGTTTTGTTTTTTTCCATCGTCACCAATAGATCGCTTTTCATGAGTTTTAGGCCAATGAGGATGCAACTAATGTTGTAACGTTTCATGCTGTTGAGTATTGCACAGTCGACGACATGTTTCCAGGGATAATTTGCATAAAGACGAAACAAGAGCATTGTTTCAACAACTGTGCCCTCAAATGCAAACAGGTGGTACATGAAGAGATTTTGATGTCGAGACACAGTGGCAGGGAGAGGTGTAAAGCGAGTATGGCCAGCCTCTGCAAGTCGATGTCTAGTATAAAGCAGATGATACAAACACAGAGTTTAAAGGGATGGTACAGTTTCGGTTGAGATGGGGCTTCAGGTTTCCAACTTTTTTTTGATGATGATGATTTGTGGAGATAATGAGAATCCTCTCATGAAATATGAAATAGCAAAGGGCCCAGAATTCTAAGATGAATTTGAAGTTTATTTGATGAAAGCTGGTTCTGAAATGGCTGAGATATCCACAACAAAGTGATCATAAAGATGGGACCCAACTTGGGATCTCTTTGTTTTACTTTGTTTTTGGATATCTCAGCCATTTCGAAACCGATTTTCATCAAATAAACTTTGAATTTCTCTTAGAATTATGTGCTCTTTAACATTTCATTAAGTTTTTTTTTTTTTCCAAAGTATCGTACAAAAAGTTAAAAGCTGAACCCTTACTTCAACCAATGCTATACCATCTCTTTAATGTGGTGGCAGGCAACAGCAGCGTGTGAATTTTGCCAAGAAAACAGCATGTCTTGAGACTCTGTTTTAAAGCCTTGAGTAAAGTTGGAGCTCTAAATTGTACTTGAAGAGAAATTGCACTCTGAATGATCACTTGCAGAAATGGATACATGTCCTTTTTTTTTTTTTAGAGTGTAGGCCTGAATATCAAAATAATTGAAAAAAATCTGAGTATCTGCTGAATATATAGGCCTGATGCAGACACACACACACACACACACACACACACACACACACACAAAATGTACGAGTTAAGTTCCACTTTTATTTTAACCCGTTGAGGACGAGTCCCGAGTATACTCGGGCAGGGGTCTATGGGAAATGCGTGTTGTAGCAAAATCAGCCCGTCCTCAATGGGTTAAATTCAAAGAAAGTATTCCTTAGATATCATATCTCAACTCGAAACTCCCCGAGAAACTTATAACCTTAATGGTCAGAATGCACGAAGGCAGTTGAGATTTAGTCTATGAATAAAGCAAAGTTTGATTGCATAAAGCATGTGACAAATCACATACTTCAACAGACATCCAATAATAATAAACATTATATACATGTTGACATGCTTAACAGTGTACGCCTACTTCACACTGTTTTTAGGCTGTGGATGTAATTTAAACCATGGTTTGAATGTAAACTACCTGTGTTTGAATTGTAAGGAATGAATACAATTTACACAACTTGTATGTTGTTCATTTTTTTTTTTTACTCATTTCATTTTTACAGGCTTGTGACGCATGTATCAAGTTGAGTAATGATAAGGAAAAAGTTTGGCGACAGTCATGGAAATGTTTAAGAACTCAGCCTATTCTTTAGCATGCGGGGTGGGGTTTGGGGGCTGGCACTTGCTTTGCTCCATTTACACAAGCCTCAATGGGTGATCAAGGTCCATGTACATTGTATCTCTTTTCTCCTCCTGGAATTGGAGATGTGTTCGTCACTTCTTCTTTTTTTTTTCTGCTGACTGGTCTGTGTCAAGTTTTACAAGACCAAAAAAAAAAAAAAAAAATGCTCACAGTGTCCCATGCGGCGGAGGCGCAGACAGGGAGGTGAAATATGAGCCTGGGGGCTGTCATTCATTTTATATTTAGGAATTTGACTAAAGCGTCTGGTATGTGTCAAGAGTCTATGGTTGTCCCCGAATCTCATTTTCTCCGCTCTCTATGTATTGCGTCGTTTTCTCTTCTCCCCTCTCTCGAGGTAATTCAGGCGATGGCTGTCTGCCTGTGTATTCTGCAACAAGATGAGGCATGTGTTGTATATATCTCCCCATTTTGTAAATGTGGTTGGATTGTTGTCTACTGTCTTTGATGCCTCTTCTCCCCTCCTGCCCCCCCCCCCACCCCACCCCCATTCTTGAATGTGATTCAGCGCAGAGCCCCAGGCCCCTGTGACTTTGCTCTCCGCTGATTCCTTGGTTCAGGATTTATGATGCACTAAAGTTCAGAGTGCAGGGACGGCAGTGCATGGACTTTCTGCTTTGCTGGCAGTTTCTTGGCCGCTTGCGCAGGTGTGTCCTACTCGGACAGTTTGGACGTTTCTTGGGCGGGTGTGCGTAAACCTGTGATGTTATACACGGGCTATCCCTGTCTGACAGTACCTCAACAGTGCCACCTGAACTCTGCTCTGTGGGATTTTACGATAACATTTACAGTGTGGATTTTTAACCTCATGTCAGGTATTCAGAGTAAGTGACAGAAGTATCAGATCTTTATCACTGAAAGATCTATTCTTGGTTCTGTGCTAGTACAAGTCCTGCTCAATTATTTCAAGAAAGTCACTTTTCTTACATTTTTCCTCAGTAGGATATTCTGTGTAGCAAGTGTGTTTGGAGATGGAATAAGGTCAAGTGAATCTGAATGATTGCTAATGCATTTTTTTTTTTGTCAACAAGTTTGTTTTGGCAAATGCAAGCTAAGCCAAGTAACAAAATTTGCTGGAGACTTCATGTTGTGTGCTTAAGCTACCATCAGGATTAAGGGTATGTGGGACTGTGCAGGTATAATGAAAGAAGTTAGCTGTATTATACAGGTTTGTGTGTGTACATGTATATATGTGTGTTGGTATGTTTTTATGTACTAGTTATGAAGAGAAAATTATAACACTTAAAATGACAGTCCAAATGTTGCTCTATACTATAACATTGATTATACTGATTAAAGGGACTGTACAGTACTGGTTGAGGTGGGGATTCATGTTTTGAACATTCCTAAGTGACATAATGAGAAACCTTTTTGAAATATGAAAGAGCATGTAATTTTAAGGATTCAGCATTTATTTGATGAAAATTAGTTTTCTAATGGCTGAAATATCCAAAAAAAATGATGATAATAATAAAAGGCGACAGGCCACGCCTTTTATTAGGATGTCTTTGTTTCACCTTGTTTTTGGATATCTCAGTCATTTCGAAACTGATTTTCAACTTAAATAAACTTTTGATACCCCTTAGAATTACATGCTCTTTGACAACTCATAGAGTGGTTTCTGAATATCTCGCAAAATGTTAAAAGCTAAATCCTCGCCTCGACCAAAACTGTACACACCCTTTAACATTTTTATATTGGTTGTTTTATCCCTAACTCACATATAAGAACTGTTTTGAAGCACTAAAGCTAGGTTTTTGTTTCATCTGCAAATGGCAAATAATGCCTTTAACCCGTTGAGGACGGACTGATTTTGCTACAACACGCATTTCCCATAGACACCTGCCCGAGTTTACTCGGGACTCGTCCTCAACGGGTTAATACAATCATTGCAAAGAACGAAAAGTCATAAATCTCATCCACCATGCCACATTTCTTGACTAAACTGCCATACTGTGTTTGAGTGGGAAAGCTTTTCTAAATAACCCTGCCTCAAAAAGTACAATTCATAGTCAAAATGTGCATCGTCTATGCTCATCAAACATTTAAGCGCACATAAATAGCATCATGTGAGTACATGGATTGAGACTTTTTATTTATTCAAAGACGAGACGTCTTTTCCCTGAGGCTACTTTGGTGGGCTTTGATGGAATACCATCTTCCATCAGATTGATTTTTTTTTCAAAAGTATAGCTCTGATTAATCTTTTTTGATTTCCACTAGAAAAGTCTCTGTGGCATGTACTGAGGCCATTAGATATCATTTCAAAAAGTCGCAGGCAGATGGCATATGTGCCTTTTGATACAATTATGTCAACACTACTGATCATTCGATTGTACTTTTGAGCCAAAATGATGTCTGGAGTTGATCCATGAGATGAAAAAATGAACCTCCACCTGGTGTGCCCAGTGGCTATGCAAACTGGATTCAGTATGTAAGATAGGAAAAAAGGTACTGTATTTCTGTATTCAAATCACAGTTTTGCATTTTTCATTTGCTGTTTTGTGTGCATTTTTTATTTCGCTGTTTTGTATGTGAAAGTAGATGTAGTAAACTTTTAAGTAGGTCGCAGAGTACAGAGGGGGCAGTCTAAAGAATATTTTAACCTTCTGATAATTACCATCAACACTACTGTACTTCTACTACATGTACTACTACTAACTACATACTACTACTACTACTACTACTATTACTACTACTACTACTACTATTACTACTTCTACTACTACTACATACTACTACTACTACTACTACTATTACTACTACTACTACTACTACTACTACTATTACTACTACTACTACTACTACTATTACTACTACTACTACTACTACTACTACTACTATTACTACTACTACTACTACTACTACTACTATTACTACTACTACTACTACTACATACTACTACTACTACTACTACATACTACTACTACTACTACTATTACTACTACTACTACTACTACTACTACTGTCACTGTGTGTTGCTAAACATCGAGTTTCGAGTTTCGAGTTTCGAGTTTCGAGTTTCGAGTTTCGAGTTTCGAGTTTCGAGTTTCGAGTTTCGAGTTTCGAGTATCGAGTATCGAGTTTCGAGTTTCGAGTATCGAGTTTCGAGTTTCGAGTATCGAGTATCGAGTTTCGAGTTTCGAGTATCGAGTTTCGAGTTTCGAGTATCGAGTTTCGAGTTTCGAGTTTCGAGTTTCGAATCTCAAATTCAAATTTCAAGTTGCAGATTTTCGTTAATTGGTAATTGGAAAGCCAGCGATAAATCGGGAGCCTGTGTCTCCTTCTTTGTCATTGAATACTTCAAGCCTTACAGCAATAGCTTTGGAATCTGCGCTATTTTGTTATTGAATTACACTTTTACTGCGATTCCATATCAAATTTGTGTGATTGAGTTACGTAACAAGTGTACTGTACAGTCCATAACATTTGCAGCAAAAAAGAAAAAAGAAAAAAGAATAGGGCCCATGTCATTATAACGAGATCATCGGTCCGACTAATTTACTTCATTATGTCGAGACAATTGCTTCGGTTGAGAATGATAAGGGCGTTAAGTTGCCACAAAACCCATAGTGTTCAAGACAACTTAACGCCCTTCTCATTCTCAACAGACGAATTGTATAATGACACATGGAATACAACCACAATTGTGCATTTATTAAAATGCCCTGGTGCAAACTGGTTACATGTATAGACGGATAATATGACGCGATATTGATGAACAGAAAAAAGTACAGTCATGTGACGGGGAAGTGCTGACCGTAGGGAATTTACTCGTGAAAAACAAAGCAAACTGTTATTTTCTAGGCTTGTTATCGAATGTTTTAGATTTGACGATGCCGTATAATGATATCGCAGACGGGACCTGCCTTTCGTTATACGATTACATAGCTGCTATAACTTGACCGCCGCGTATAAAGCACCCGACTTTAAAAAGAAAAGGAAAAGAAGAGGATAAAAGAAGATGAAAAAGAATGGTGAAACTAACAGAGCTGTATCGCGCTAACCCTCCAGAAGCCGGTTGGAAGATTACTCTTTATGTTCGGCAATTTGCTTAAATGTCTTTGGAGTTCAGGTCTTTGTCAGACAGCTTCATTTATTTTGAGTATATTATCATTATATTTATGATCGCCCTGCTCTTCCTGCTGTTATTATTGTCAGCGACAAAGTATTTGCAATCGAGCAAGAAAGAGGTAATTAATTTTTTTCCTCATTGTCGATTCAGGAGATTCAAGCATGGCACAAATTCGAGTTCAAACTTTGTCAGCGAATTGCTGCTTTCCTAAAATAGCAATGTGACATTTTGTGATTGAATTATAAGTATGTAGCCCTTGTCTGGTGCAACATTAAATAACATGTCTTTGTACTGTGTTAAACTTTAAATAGTCTAAACTATAATCACATTGTGTAGGATAATCAGGACATTGTGACAAGAGAAAGTGGGCACTAGACCACACATTCCTGAGCACTGTGGTCACTACTGGTCATTCAAGGACTCCTCCAAGCACACGCCCTGTGTTCTGACAGGTTCCGAAGTCCAGACTGTGTGGTTGTCATGGCAATGCACATGATATATGTATATACCAACTTCTGGTAGGAACCTGCGTCATCACCCTTCTCTCTCACTCTCTCACTCTCTCTCTCCCTCTCTCTCACCTCCCCCATGCTTTATTCACTCCCGCTCTTGGTTCCAATCTCCCTCTGTCCCTGTCTCCCCTTATTCTTTTAACCTAGACCACTTTCTCTCCCTACCCCTCTCTATCGACGGATCGTCTTTTCTTAGAATATATAGGGTTATTCATTTCATGCGAAATGGTGTCTTCCATCTGATGAAGCAAAGTTATGCAAGTATTAACAGTATGATATTTGAAAGTAATTAGTTTTAGAAAATGTTTCGTGTATTATGTGTATGAAAGTGTATTACATTGTGGTAAAACCAACCAAAAAATACGCTTCAACTGAAGACTCCACAAAACCCTCAAACTGCAGAATACCGTCCATCTAATTGAGCAAGATGGTACGTCTACCTCATGTTGCATCATTTTGGCTCAAACTTTCTCTTCTTTTGCTTCTGCTCTTCAAGGTGCGAGGATGTGTTGAGCATCCCAACTTTTGACAGTCTTCACAACTTTTGGTATTTCAGGTCAACCCAACTACATTGACGTGACACAATGGCACGTCGAGAAAAATGTCTGCAATAAAATCAATTTCTTGTAATGGCTCAACTAATGCAGAGGATGTACAAAATTTCGACTTTATTATAGGAATTCCTTTGGCAAAACTGAACCATATTGTAAATAATGTATGATATTTTTTAATAGTACCATTAAAGCAAGATATACATTTCCTTTAAAGACAGTTGTCTACGTAATTCAGCAGTCATGGTAGGGAAGTTATTCAACCACTCCTTGTCAGCATTCTGTGTGGTGAATGTTGATGTTACACGCATGTATTTTCTCTGTAGACCGAAAGGTTTGGATTGTGCTAAGTCGGTGCAAAAGTTAATTCTGTCTTGCATCGTAAGTTTGTCTTTGTCATTGAATTGCAGCTTTCCTACTTTAGCAATGGAACATTTTTTGATTGAATTGTGAATAGATTCTCCTGGTCTTTATAATCTCAGCGAAAAAAGATTTGAAATTGGGCAAGAAAGACTTGACTCGAATTTTAGCCATTTTCGAGTCTAGACTCGAAAATGGCAAAAGTTCGAGTTTCACCTTTGTCATTGCATTGCAGCTTTCCTACTATAGCAATGTAACATTTTGTGATTGAATTGTGAATAGATTGTCGTGATCTTTATATTGGCAGAAAAAACGGATTTGATATCGGGCAAGAAAGACTTAACTCGAATTTTGGCCATTTTCGAGTCTAGACTCGAAAATGGCAAAAGTTCGAGTTTCAACTTTGTCATTGAATTGCAGCTTTCCTACTATAGAAATGAAACATTTTGTGATTGAATTGTGAATAGATTGTCCTGATCTTTATATTGACAGCGAAGAAGGATTTGATATCGGGCAAGAAAGACCTGACTCGAATTTTGACCATTTTCGAGTCTAGACTCGAAAATGGCAAAAGTTCGAGTTTCAACTTTGTCAGTGAATTGCATTTTTCCTACTATAGCAATGTAACATTTTGTGATTGAATTGTAAATAGATTGTCCTGATCTTTATATTGACAGCAAAAACGGATTTGATATCGGGCAAGAAAGACTTGACTCGAATTTTGGCCATTTTCGAGTCTAAACTCGAAAATGGCAAAAGTTCGAGTTTCAACTTTGTCATTGAATTGCAGCTTTCCTACTATAGAAATGTAACATTTTGTGATTGAATTGTGAATAGATTGTCCTGATCTTTATATTGGCAGCAAAAACGGATTTGATATCGGGCAAGAAAGACTTGACTCGAATTTTGGCCATTTTCGAGTCTAAACTCGAAAATGGCAAAAGTTCGAGTTTCAACTTTGTCGATGAATTGCATCTTTCCTACTATAGCAATGTAACATTTTGTGATTAAATTGTGAACAGATTGTCCTGCTCTTTATATTGACAGCGAAAAAGGATTTGAAATTGGGCAAGAAAGACTTAACTCGAATTTTGGCCATTTTCGAGTCTAGACTCGAAAATGGCAAAAGTTCGAGTTTCAACTTTGTCATTAAATTGCAGCTTTCCTACTATAGCAATGTAACATTTTGTGATTGAATTGTGAATAGATTGTCCTGATCTTTATATTGGCAGAAAAAACGGATTTGATATCGGGCAAGAAAGACTTAACTCGAATTTTGGCCATTTTCGAGTCTAGACTCGAAAATGGCAAAAGTTCGAGTTTCAACTTTGTCATTAAATTGCAGCTTTCCTATTATAGAAATGAAACATTTTGTGATTGAATTGTGAATAGATTATCCTGATCTTTATATTGGCAGCAAAAACGGATCTGATATCGGGCAAAAAAGACTTAACTCGAATTTTGGCCATTTTCGAGTCTAGACTCGAAAATGGCAAAAGTTCGAGTTTCAACTTTGTCAATGAATTGCAGCTTTCCTACTATAGCAATGTAACATTTTGTGATTGAATTGTGAATAGATTGTCCTTATCTTTATATTGACAGCGAAAAAGGATTTGAAATTGGGCAAGAAAGACTTAACTCGAATTTTGGCCATTTTCGAGTCTAGACTTGAAAATGGCCAAAATTCGAGTCAAGTCTTTCTTGCCCAATTTCAAACCTTTTTTCGCTGAGATTATAAAGACCAGGGGAATCTATTCACAATTCAATCAAAAAATGTTCCATTACTATGGTAGGAAAGCTGCAATTCAATGACAAAGACAAACTTATGATGCAAGACAGAATTGACTTTTACACTGACTTAGCACAATCCAAACCTTTCGGTCTACAGAGAAAATACATGCGTGTAACATCAACATTCACCACACAGAATGCTGACAAGGAGTGGTTAAATAACTTCCCTACCATGACTGCTGAATTACGTAGACAACTGTCTTTGAAGGAAATGTATATCTTGCTTTAATGGTACTAATAAAAAAAAAAATATCATACATTACTTACAATATGGTTCAGTTTTGCCAAAGGAATTCCTATAATAAAGTCGAAATTTTGTACATCCTCTGCATTAGTTGAGCCATTACAAGAAATTGATTTTATTGCAGACATTTTTTCTCGACGTGCCATTGTGTCACGTCAATGTAGTTGGGTTGACCTGAAATACCAAAAGTTGTGAAGACTGTCAAAAGTTGGGATGCTCAACACATCCTCGCACCTTGAAGAGCAGAAGCAAAAGAAGAGAAAGTTTGAGCCAAAATGATGCAACATGAGGTAGACGTACCATCTTGCTCAATTAGATGGACGGTATTCTGCAGTTTGAGGGTTTTGTGGAGTCTTCAGTTGAAGCGTATTTTTTGGTTGGTTTTACCACAATGTAATACACTTTCATACACATAATACACGAAACATTTTCTAAAACTAATTACTTTCAAATATCATACTGTTAATACTTGCATAACTTTGCTTCATCAGATGGAAGACACCATTTCGCATGAAATGAATAACCCTATATATTCTAAGAAAAGACGATCCGTCGATAGAGAGGGGTAGGGAGAGAAAGTGGTCTAGGTTAAAAGAATAAGGGGAGACAGGGACAGAGGGAGATTGGAACCAAGAGCGGGAGTGAATAAAGCATGGGGGAGGTGAGAGAGAGGGAGAGAGAGAGTGAGAGAGAAGGGTGATGACGCAGGTTCCTACCAGAAGTTGGTATATACATATATCATGTGCATTGCCATGACAACCACACAGTCTGGACTTCGGAACCTGTCAGAACACAGGGCGTGTGCTTGAAGGAGTCCTTGAATGACCAGTAGTGACCACAGTGCTCAGGAATGTGTGGTCTAGTGCCCACTTTCTCTTGTCACAATGTCCTGATTATCCTACACAATGTGATTATAGTTTAGACTATTTAAAGTTTAACACAGTACAAAGACATGTTATTTAATGTTGCACCAGACAAGGGCTACATACTTATAATTCAATCACAAAATGTCACATTGCTATTTTAGGAAAGCAGCAATTCGCTGACAAAGTTTGAACTCGAATTTGTGCCATGCTTGAATCTCCTGAATCGACAATGAGGAAAAAATTAATTACCTCTTTCTTGCTCGATTGCAAATACTTTGTCGCTGACAATAATAACAGCAGGAAGAGCAGGGCGATCATAAATATAATGATAATATACTCAGAATAAATGAAGATGTCTGACAAAGACCTGAACTCCAAAGACATTTAAGCAAATTGCCGAACATAAAGAGTATTCTTCCAACCGGCTTCGGGAGGGTTAGAGCGATACAACTCTGTTTCACCATTCTTTTTCATCTTCTTTTATCCTCTTCTTTTCCTTCTCTTTTTAAAGTCGGGTGCTTTACGCGGCGGTCAAGGTATAGCAGCTATGTAATCGTATAACGAAAGGCAGGTCCCGTCTGCGATATCATTACGGCATCGTCAAATCTAAAACATTTGATAACAAGCCTAGAAAATAACAGTTTGCTTTGTTTTTCGCGAGTAAATTCCCTACGGTCAGCACTTCCCCGTCACATGTACTTTTTCTGTTCATCAATATCGCGTCATATTATCCGTCTATACATGTAACCAGTTTGCACCAGGGCATTTTAATAAATGCACAATTATGGTTGTATTCCATGTGTCAGGATACAATTGTCTCGACATAATGAAGTAAATTAGTCGGACCGATGATCTCGTTATAATGACATGGGCCCTATTCTTTTTTTTCTTTTTTTTTTGCTGCAAATGCTAAGGGTTGCACAGTACACTTGTTACGTAACTCAATCACACAAATTTGATATGGAATTGCAGTAAAAGTGTAATTCAATAACAAAATAGCGCAGATTCCAAAGCTATTGCTGTAAGGCTTGAAGTATTCAATGACAAAGAAGGAGACACAGGCTCCCGATTTATCGCTGGCTTTTCAATTACCAATTAACGAAAATCTGCAACTTGAAATTTGAATTTGAGATTCGAAACTCGAAACTCGAAACTCGAAACTCGAAACTCGATACTCGAAACTCGAAACTCGATACTCGAAACTCGAAACTTGATACTCGATACTCGAAACTCGAAACTCGATACTCGATACTCGAAACTCGAAACTCGAAACTCGAAACTCGAAACTCGAAACTCGAAACTCGAAACTCGAAACTCGAAACTCGATGTTTAGCAACACACACTGTCACTACTACCTGAGGTACTTCAAATGACAGTGATAGTAATAATCATAATGCTGTTGCTGATAATACTATAGCTGCATACATTCAAGCTATGAATGATGATAGTCATGCGCTACTGCCAATACCACCATTACCGCAAATGACAAAGATATTGACAATGTTCTTGCTAATAATACACAAAAATTTGTACATAGGTGCATTCATTCAAACTGCAGTTGCAGAAAGGGACTCTTCTCATATGGCACCACAAGAATAGGATCACAACTGATGATGATTATTATTATAATTTGGTAATGATTGTGAATGTTACAACATTTCAAACCAATGTTAATGTAATATCCAGAGGCCTAATGGTAATTACAGTGTTTAGGTAGAATGTTTGAATAAGAAACTTATTTTGAGGCGGTAGTACAAGAGTTTGACAGTTATTCTTATTGCAACGTGAAAATACAAAGTAAACTATCAAGAAATATGAGTACATTGTAGGCCTATCTTTCCCAGTTCTCATAACCACGGGCTAAGGAATCCTTGCCTTTTTCAAATGGACTCGATTCTGACTCAAAAGAAAAAGGGACACATGCAAGTGGAATTTTGTGAAATTGGAAGTCAGAACAAAGGGCTATACGCTTAATATACTTTTTTAAAACTGTGCGTGACTTGCTATTGTAGTTTAACGCAGTAAGGACGCTTTGAGTAGGTACGCAGTGAACCCATTGGTGATGGGACACTTAGAGGGTCTGCACACAGTCTATGACAGTATCACAGTCTGGTTGAGAGTGGGTTAAATCCAAAGATCCAGAAGATTGCAGTAATGTGAGATATATAGCCGCCACAAATTGCATGCGATTGTCCCCTCCATTTGGCTACACAACATTGAGACAACCGCAGCCTGGAGAATCAAGTATATGTATATGCCCCGAGTGAAAATAAACAGGAGAAATTTGAAATGAATTTATGGGCTCTTCGCATTATGACAGCACTTTTTTTTATCATATCCAAGTCCCGTAGAGTTATTGGTACGTCTGTCGCTTTTCCTGCCAAAAGTTGAAGTGCACCTCCTCATGCTAGGAAAGGCTAGTCTTCTTTCCAGGAGTTCAGAATTCTAACTCTGACTGACAGACATTCCTACATCTTGTTCTTAAGGAATGGTGTAATCTTGGTTGAGGTGAGAATTCACCTTTCTACCTTTTGCAAGATACTTGGAAACCACTACATAAAGTGGTGAAAAACACAATTCTAAGAGGAATTCTAAATTTATTTGATGAAAATTGGTTTTGAAGTGTCTAAGATAACCAAAAACAAAGAAAACAAAGAAATCCCAATAAAAGGTCGGTCCCACCCTTTATTAGAATTGCTTTGTTTTGGATATTATCAATTATCATCAAATAAACTTTGAATTCCTCTAAGAATTATATGCTCTTTCATATTCCATAAGAAGTTTCTCATATCTCAAAAAATCTTCATAAAAAAAAAAAAATGTTGGAAACCTCAATCCCCGTCTCAACTGAAACTGTACAGTACCATCCCTTTACCTGGATCCTTTGCCATCTTTACAACAAGAAAGTGAAATGTCTCATAATTTGCATAGCCTGGATATTCAAAGCCATCAACTTGGGTTTTGCTGCAAGCTTCTCCTGCGTTTGGATACCAAGTAATTCCTTGTCTCAGGTGAAGGCCCTTTTTTGATCGATTTTTACCTTTACAGATTGCAGTTTATGTCAGGAAAGATTTGTAGGTGTATATGAATTCATCATTAAAAATAAAAATGAATAATGATTGTTTGACTCAAGTTGAATCGTCTAAATTTTTAGGTCTTTATATTGACCATGAATTAACATGGAAATATCACATAGAGTATTTATCCAAGATGCTTTCGAGAAATACTGGGATCTTCAATAAGCTAAATATATTTTTTTCCCAAGTATATTTAAAAAAATTTATATTCAACGCTTATTCTACCCTATCTCAGTTACGGTATACTTGCCTGGGGTAACTGTGCCAAATTACACATTGATAAAATTTTCGAACTACAAAAACGGGCTATTCGTTCAGTTAATCTAGCCGATTTTTATTGTCACACAAATTATTTTTTCTTTGAGAACAAACTCCTTAAGGTTGCTGACTTGTTTTTATACAACTTAGGCACATTTATGTTTCAGTTATCAGCCAACGGCTTGCCTGACGTATTTACCCATATGTTTCAGAAAAACTTTGCCGTCCATGCTTACCCCATAAGACAAAGAGAATCATTTCACCTTCCACGTACTCGCACACTCCTTGCTCAAAAAACAATTAATTTTACCAGACCTAAATTCTGGAATGATCTTCCCACCGACTTAATCAATTGCTCTAGTATGTTTACATTATCATCAAATAAACTTTGAATTCCTCTAAGAATTATATATGCTCTTTCATATTCCATAAGAAGTTTCTCATTATCTCAAAAAATCTTCATTAAAAAAAAATGTTGGAAACCTCAAGCCCTGTCTCAACTGAAACTGTACCGTCCCTTTACCTGGATCCTTGCCATCTTTACAACAAGAAAGTGAAATGTCTAATAATTTGCATAGCCTGGATATTCAAAGCCATCAACTTGGGTTTTGCTGCAAGCTTCTCCTGGGTTTGGATACCAAGTAATTCCTTGTCTCAGGTGAAGGCCCTTTTTTTGATTGATTTTTACTTTTGCAGATTGCAGTTTATGTCAGGAAAGATTTGTAGATGAATTCATCATGAATTTGTTCAGATGGAGCTTTTTGGAATTTCATAACTGTAGGTGTAGGCTTGTTTACAGTCAAAGGGAAGTGGGGAAGGATGATTTTTATGCAGACAAAACTATAGGAATGGCATACAAACAACAGGTGTATATAAACAATATGTGTGTATGTGTATATGTATATATGTATATCATAAGGGCCTATACTTCAGACAAAAGGTGGCCCAACTTCTGTGAATTTGATTAGCACGTACAAGTGTACAACTAAACATTTGATACAGCGCTACATCCACCCAGCTTATGCATCACAATTATGTTGTTCTGTACAATGTATAATCATCTGTATGTTGTTTCCTGTGGAAACTAAGGCTTCCAACAATACCTGTTCCGACAAGGCCTCGGAAATGGAGAAACTGATCGTACAATCTGAATGTAAAAAAACAAACAAACCCAAATCTTGTGGTTCGTTTCATATCTTATTGCGGGGCAGGCAATGAACTGACAGCGACGTTTGATGAGAAGGTGGCGAGAGCCGAATTTATTGCAATGTCTCGGAAGTTCGTTTCTACTTTTGTCCCGGTCTGGACCAGTGAAAAGAGAAAAAAAAAAGAGAAAAAAAAAAGAGAAAAAAAAAAGAGAAAAAAAAAAGAGAAAAAAAAATCCCGGCAGAGAATACCTTGCAGCCTCTGGACTCGCAGCATGCACTTATTATTCACTGTCATCCACCGCAAGGTTCTCCTCTGATATTGACTTCAGTCATGTTCAATTCAGTATTAAATTTAATGCAGACCAACAAAACATCTTGACCTGGGTAGTAAAAAGATTTGATGATTGTGTAATCATCAGTCAAACCTCATGGAGTATCAGTTTCATTTCCATGCTTATAACAGAGCATGGTAACTTTTGTGCATATCAATGTACTAGTATCAATTATTCAGGATGCTGGCAACAAAGGGATCTGTATTTCTCCATTAACCCATTGAGGACGATTTGATTTTGCTACAACATGCATTTCCCATAGACACCTGCCCAAGTATTCATGTGTATATTTTGAGTAACAGGTGTTATTATTGTTATAATTATCTTTATTATTATTATTATTATCGATATTATTATTATCATTGTTATCATTTTTATCATTATTACTATTATTGTTATTATTATTATTATCATTATTATTATTATTATTATTATCATCATTATTATCGTTATTATTATCATTATTATTATTGTTATTATTATTATTGTTATTATTATTATCATTATTATTATTATTATTATTATTATTATTATTATTATTATTATTATTATTATTATTATTATTATTATTATTATTGATCAGGCTATTGGACACGTATATCATATTCAAATGATACAAAACTTATAACTACAAAAGATTATAATGAATGAACCAAATCTCAACTTTGTTTTTCAATTGTACCATCTTTAGTGCACTTTGTGAAAATACCAGAGAAGACAAAGATATAAATGAATCCATATGGCTATTGGATCTTTCTTCTAGCCACAGAGATTTTTTTTTTTCAAAACAAAGAGTAATTGTAATGTTCAAAAACACATCAAAAGTATTTCAGTTACGCTCAAAACATGGTCAGCACCTGGTGCAATAGGATAGGTATTCAAATAATTAATCAGACATTGGCTACTAGGAGAATGTGAACCCGTTTGTAAGCACTGTTTGACGTACATGGAAAAAAAAAGTTGTAATTCTTGAAAGCATCCCTTAGGGCTTTGAGGAATCGAAGTTTTGAAGTGGATCGGCTCCAGGAGCTGCCCTTGAGTTGGGATTATTCAAACTACGCTAATCGGACATGTGTAATGGCTGATTGTGGCATCTCTTACAATTATCTTCTAGTGACCTTTTGGACTCTTTTCGTGGTTTCTTGCAGTTTGCCGAAGCAGACTCCGGCGGCCAACGACCAAAATATCATAAACATTGGAGATAGGGGGATGACACACAGCCCTATGACTAACATAGCTGCTTTGTTTATCATTGATTGGCGAAGATCAGATCTCGGGGGCTAATTCCTCGCACGATTAAAGCTGACGTGTAGAGTCTCCCCCGTCTGTGTTTGACTCATCTCAGCTCGTTTGTAGCTCTAGCCGTGTGACAGGCCCCAGGCTAGGTCCATTCTACTGTTTACTCGACTCCGTTCCTACAGGGACCGTGTTTATGTGTAGTAAAAGGGGGGAGGAGACAGAACTTTTGGGGCTGTTCATGTGCATCATTGTTTCAGCACACTGAGGATTTTAAACCATTCACCCCCCTCTCTCTCTCTTTCTGTCTTTTCTCTGTCTTTCTTCATTCTCGTCTCTCCCACCTCATCATGGAACATCTTTTCTGGACGGTATAGGAGTGGAGGGAAGGAGCACATCCTAACAGCGGACAACCATCGGAGTATGATGCAATGGCTTCAAACCTTACAGGTGAGTCCAGACAAATTTTGTAAAAGTGGAAAATATTTGCACATTTTGCATCACAAGAAAATAGTGTGAGAATGAAAACTCATGAATATTTTTGCTTGCTAATACTATTCAATGTTTTGATTCTGTGAATTAAAAACTTACAAAATTCATCTTGCCCAGCTGAGCGCAGAAAAGTACTTGCACAAAAGTTTCCACTTTTACAGTAGGTCTAGATGAATCCTGTCAAGACCTTTGGGCAGTTACTAGTATTTTGCAGAAATTATTAGCTTGCCAACAATAAACTGAGGTGTCTGACCATTAGCTGTATCTTGTGAGAATTTTGCAATTATGACTTTAAGGGGGAAAGACTTTGCAGTTGCAAAATTGGCAACATGTGAAAACATGATTTTAATGGTTCTTTTGCGTTCATGGCAATTGAAGAGTTCTGAGATAATGATGTCATTGGAATTGCCAATTTGCATATATTTAGCAAAAATATAAAACTCTGTATAAACTTCATTTTTTCTTCGATATTAATGAAACTTCTGTTATTTCATTTTTCCGGTTTTACTCTATTTTGTAAAAGTCAGCTTACACGTGATGTGTATAGTGCATTCAGTACAAAAAACAATCCAGTCCCTTGTGGCCTCTAAAAAACATTTCTGAGATGTTGTCAAGAAAATTGATTGGATGATTATACCACATTCACTCATTGTAGCAAGAGCAACTGTCCCATTTTCCCTTAGTGTTCTTTAATGAATGTCAGTATGACATGGCCTGTTGGATGTGATGCGAACATGAAGGGTGACGTTGTAGAGATATTGATGGGACACATTTTGTCGTGTGACCCTTATCTTATCCATGTCATCACTTGTATGGATTGAGAGAAGGGGATGGGGGAATGAGATTGGGAGAAAGGTGTCACATTTCTGGTTTAATCAAGAAGTGCTTGAAGTTCACATTCCCAGGGTGAATCGTTACACCAGTCTTATGGGACCCGTGACACAGGAAGTTCTCTCTGCATGTGACAGAGTGGGATGACCTTTTGTGCCCCCCTCTAGCCTCTTGTCAAGACTCTACACATGTGCAAGAGTCAACTGTTCCATCAGTGTTGGTTTCCAGGAAAATCGTAGAATTGGGTTTTCAACACTTCGTCTCTTTGCTGAAGATTGCTTCTTGCTCCCTGCTCTGTCACACAACTTAAGGTCAGATTCTGTCATCAGTCGATGTCAGATGACTTTTCAGTGGTCAAGTGCAAATTTGGATTAGCTGTAGAATAAGACTAGATCAAGGAAAGGGGGGTGGGGGTGGGGATAAGTGTCCAGTTCCATTCGATGCATATTTGACCTCTTTTCTCCAGGCATTCTGGTACACGGCTGTGAAGGGCTATGATCATTGTAGGTAGATGTACTCCAGGATTAGGCCTACCGTGATTTGAAGAGGTGTTTGACCCCGAAAGGCAACATTCTTGAAGCTTTGGAGAGGGGCTCTACAGCCCTCCATTTCCTGACCGATCATGCTGGCATGCAGTTTCTGCAAATATGCTCATAGGCAGGGGAAACCCCTGTGGAACAGACAGTAATGTCCATCTCCATTGCACATTCATAACCAGTGTGTATCAGGAGTTGCTGTATTTCTATCCATGGTCATTTTGAGTTCAATCTTTGAGATAGCCATGATTTTAACTTACACTAGGGGTTAGTAATGATACTAACATCCCCCAACCAACAAATTATGTATACACAGTGTGTCATATTTGACCAGATGTACACCTATTTGCATGTACACAAAAAAGTCTTGAGGGCAACCTTACCTGAAGAAGAAAGAAAGAAAAAAAAAACACTGGTCTCAAGTTGGCCAGTGTTGCTTTTGCATTCCTGCACTGTGTTTAGATAATGAAGCACCAAGTGTTTTGCAAATATTTTGCCTGGGTTGTGTGAATCCAGTCAGTCAACATGCATTGTTGAAAACTTTTTCACAGATAACTTTGCAAGTCAGGTCAAAGAATGGGTGGCATTGGTGGAGGGGAGGTTCACTCTTTCAGGAGAACTTATATTGTAATTTTACAAATGTGAAAGACATTTCAAAATGTGTTTCTAGAGTTAAGGAAACTCTTAGTCAGCCAGTATTAAAGGACAAGTCCACCTTCATATACATAAGGATTGAGAGAATGCAGCAATATTAGTAGAACACATCAGTGAAAGTTTGAGGAAAATTGGACAATCCATTTAAAAGTTACGAATATTTTAAGTATCTGCGCAGTCACTGCTGGAAGAGAAGACTACTACAGTGTATGATGTCACATGCGTACAACTATATAAGGAAAATAAAAAGAGAATTTCACAAAACTTTACTTTTTGAATAAAGTGCACATTTCTTTGACGTGCTACTGACGTATGTTAAGGGTAATATCATTCCCCCTGCCTTCTGAAAGAGAGAAGTCGAGTGTTCTTTTGTTATGCGAGAAAAATGGAAATATGTTGAATTTTCTTTATTCTTTCTTTATACCGTTGCACTCATGTGACATCACAAGCTATAGTAGTCTTTTCATCCAGCCGTGACTGAGCAGAAACTTCAAAAATTCATAACTTTTTAACGGATTGTCCAATTTTCCTCAAACTCTCACTGATGTGTTCTACTAATATTGCTGCATTCACTCAACCCACATGTCTATGAAGGTGAACTTGTCCTTTAACTTTCATCAACTTGTCCTTTAAAGTGCAAGAGGCTCTCATAGGACAGCTGGGCCATAAACCTCCTTGATTGTCATTCTAACTTTAATATGTACAGCTCTGAAATCAATTATGTGCAAGAAAATGGGAGATCTACAGTATGATGTCGAACAATTCAGTTTGAAATGCATGCTGAGGATTATGCAAAACTCAAATTTTAACACACCTCGAGACTATGATTTGCCAAACTTGGTTTGATAAACAATTATATAGTTGTAAAAATCATCGGTAAGCCTTTGTGTGCTGTGAGTAATGATTGGCACAGAAAACCCCATAGTGTTGTACACACCATCCAAAGTCCCCGGCACAGAAAGGGTTAAGTTTTCTGTCAAACTTGTAAAGACAGAGAGAACCAAAAAAAACCCTTTCATGAGTATGAATTATGTCAGCAATCAAATTGTCAAGCAGTACTGAAGTCTAGTTTCAAAAAAAGATTATCGCACATAGAATAAAATGCTTTTTGTATATTGAATGAATTCAGTTTATTGTGTACATCATCAATTCCCATGACTTCACTCTGTCTTTCTTTGAAATTACCAAAATCATTTTAAAATGCTCCTTTGCAAGCTGTATTAGTAACACGTTAAACTTGGGACCAAATTATGCAAAAGTCTTTGAGTGAGGCTAGAATACATCTAACCCAATGGTATATCCTTTTATCTCAATGTCTCTGCCAAACTGGAAATATATAGGTGACCATACTGCCAGTCATGTTATTCCGCCGGATGTATAAATAAACACCTATTGACGAGAGATAGGTAGAGGGATTCTATTTTTTCCTTGTCGAGCATTTCCTGTCATATAGTTTGAATGCCAAACCTTGTCACCTCTTCTTAAAAAAAAGAAAATAATAGCACACAATACTAAGAATACTGAGGGTATTTCAGAACAGAAGCAAGGAAAAATGGCAATGTGATATGATGTCTTTGTTCATTTCTTTATGCCTTTCATTTCACCTTTGTATAAAATGGTGTCACCCTCCATTGAAGTGCTCAGTAAGAGAGGAAGTTGTTTCCTGTAGTTTTGTATAGAGCTCATGTAGTCTTATTTTCAGACTACAGTTTGTTTATTGTGTGTTGCATACATGTAGTACAGGAATAGGAGAACTGTAATAACAAAGTGTACCATATGCCCCATTTTGTCAATGTTTGCAATCTAAAAGATGTCAATATATGATATTACATTAAAAAGATGTTGATAATGATAATAATGCAAGTATTTCTAATCTGCGTCCCTTTTTTTTTCTCTGTGTGATTTCGAACTTTTTTGTTATTTGTGATATTTCATAATTTGTCTTTTTTGCACAATTGATATTCCAATGGAAATCATGCAGAAGAGGTTTCAGCCAATTTTCATGAAAGAAAACACACGTAAATATGACCATGTGTGCTTGTAGAAGACTTGTCTGCCCTTAAATAGTGATATGGTCGAAAAATTGATCAACGCAGAACAACTGATTATGTGTACGTCTATGTTGGAGATTTAGAGTCTGAATATAAGACTAGAAGCACTGCAGCAACAGAACTAAATGCAATATTGTTGATAGTATGATACTTGTGAGTGTAGAGCATGGATGAGCTGAGGAGTGGCGAAGATGTTCCCTATTAAATTATGTGCTGGCCTTGAGAAGAGGTGAAACCTTCATCGTGCCAAATGTTTCCTGTTCTCATGGGCAAGCAGAATTCTGCATTAGAATGAAGGCCGTCAACTCCGGAGAAATGCTACATTGAGATTTCATTGCTGTTCTCATGTGTACATGTATGTAATAACTGTGCCTGCTACAGTTTGTGCAACTGTTGAAGCCATAAGGAATTTTTTTCTGCCAACTTCTGGCAGTGTTTACAGCTACAACTGTACCCGTGTAATTGGCTAGTCTCTAAAACCAGGCCTGACTGTGAAGTCATAAATATGTTCACTTTGCACTCACAGAAAGTTTGTCAAATCCACTGTCAAGGCAGTTTTAAGTACACAACCAGCTGTGAGTAGAGATTTAATAGTATTAGTTTAAAGGGACTGTACAGTACTGGTTGAGGTAGGGATTCATGTTTTGAACATTCCTTAGCGAGATAATGAAAAGCCTCTTATGAAATATGAAAGAGCATGTAATTTTAAGAAGGATTCAACGTTTAGTTGATGAAAATTGGTTTTCAAATGGCTGAGATATCCAAAAAAGTGCTAATAATAAAGGACGACATGCCCCAACTTTATTAGTATCTCTTTGTTTCACCTTGTTTTTGGATATCTCAGCCATTTCAAAACCGATTTTCATCGAATAAAGTTTTGACACCCCTTAGAACCGCATGCTCTTTGACATCTCAAAGAGTGGTTTCTGAATATCTCACAAAACGTTAAAAGCTAAATCTTCACCTCGACCAGAACTGTACACACCCTTTAACCCTATTAAGCCCAAGCTATTTTGACCCCTCGCAGGCCCAAGGGGGGGCACATTGTGCCCCCCCTATATAACTTTTTTATTATTTAATGTATCATCGTCATATTTGGCACGTGGGTAGAGTAACTCATACTCTACATGACTGTACATTTGAATTTTCACAAGGTCACCCATGGAGGGCGCTATTTACCAAAATATAAAGAAATACATAGGAAATATGCTAAAAACATGATTTTTCTGTATAATTTCTTTATCGCCATGATATATGTCTTATTATAGACCAATCATTTTCATATTCGCCACAAATGATAAGCAAGTGGAATTTTATTATTTGTTATGGTTACAATTTCTCAAGGTCACCACATGGGGGCGCTATTCATATCAACATAGTGATACATTATGAGACCTGGGATGAAATGTTTGGGATGGGTACATGTATAGTTATGACATTTCATATTTGCATAATACTGGAATTTTGAGATTTCAAATTGATAATATGATAAACTAATGATATTAGAGGCATAACTTGGGTGAAGGAATCAAAATAACTCAAAATATAAAGGCAATCTTTAGAAAATATTATTGTTTCCAATTATCTCTATTACATGTATATCTATTGTTTTATGCCTTTGTCACATAAAAACAAAGGAAATAATAAGAAAAACTTTCCAGGACCATAATTACTTCAAATTTTGCTCCTTCAACAAATTTCAGCCAAGAAACACTCATTTCATACACTGTAATGCTGTTAAAAGAAATGGGAACAGAAAAAAGATGCAAAATCTGACTGACAAGGTTGTCAGTTTATGGTTGCCATGGCAACCAGCAACACCAAATATAGCTAAATTATATATCAAAATGTTCGCAATAAGATTTTAGGAAAAGTCATCAAATTTGGTTGAAATCGGATTAAGGGCGAAGGAGTAGCAAACGAAAATCTGGTAGGGGGGGCACAATGTGCCCCCCCTTGGGCTTTATAGGGTTAAGGCATTTTGGGTGGATTTATCAATTCATTTGTGGTGCAGAATTTAGGTTTCCCAACAACTTTCAGAGAGTTTTGGGTAGTTGATAGACGCAAAGCTGTTTTGACTATAGGATTAGAAATGTGCTTCTGAAAAAGTGCAATCACATACAATGTACTGTACCTGTTTGAGCCAGAAGCACATTTCTGTGTAGAGTTGATAAACACAAAGTTGTTTTTGAAAAGCATTTGTAGCTCAGACCTGCCCATGCCAATGAACCACTGCCAACTAGACATCTCCGCTCCTCGGGTCAAATTGTGCAGTGGAGCTGAGCAGTGACAAGGCCTCCAAAATGGACTCACGACAGAGTTGATAAACACAACAACTTGAGAAATGCGATCCAGAAGGTATTTGCAAATGTGTTTTAAACACGGGAAAGTTAATGAACGCAGCCAAAGACTTTATAAAAGAACTTGTTTGTGATCATGATTTTGAAAAGCATTTGCGAAATGTGTAAAGACTATCAGAGTCTTCAGACAATAAAGTGTATCTTGACACCAAAATGTTAACCGCAAATAATAATAATAATGATAATAATAATAATAATAATGATAGTAATGATGATAATAATGATAATAATAACAATAAATACCCGTAACACTTATTATAGCACTTAATACTGACATTTCAAAGCGCATTAATATGGAAAAATATGAAATCTAAATATAGCATTATGTTAATATAATATAACAACAACAACAAAAATTAGGATTGAGTATTATAGATGAATTCTCAGTAATGATTTGAACTTATCAACACTTTCAGCAACATTGATTATAAAGAGGGAGTTTGTTCCAAACTGATGGAGAAATGTAGTTGTAACAGAAAAAGCCCTATCGCCATAATGGGTACAGGTGCGGGGACCATGTGATAATTGCAGATGGAGGAAGAATGAAGAGAACGGATTGACGTGGAGGAGCGGAGAGAAATCAAGTCTTTGAGATTTAAATATAAGATGGGGCATGATTATTACATGCCTTTCTCAATGAGAAGGCTTTTAAAGGTGATACGTTGATGCACAGTGTATGGGGAGCCATTGGAGGGATTGGAGAACTGGAGTAATATGGTCAGATGTACATGTTACATACAAAGGCCATGATTAGGAATTGGGGAATCAAACTGACGGGTCGCATAGGTCTGTAGATTTTGCAGTGGCAGTACACGGACACCGTACATGCATGACCTTGATAGCTTGTCCCAACTTTATTCTTTTGGAATTGATTTACACAGAATCCATTGCAGTACAGACTATTGTAGATGGAAATATAAAGTTGGTCAACAGTTAGAAACTCTCTTAATACTAGATGTACGCTCACAAACATACTATCGTGGGTGTGGATGTGTAAAATGTACTCATTTCAAGCATTATAAGCATAGTTTTGGGGATTTTCCAAGTGTCTTTCAGCAATGAGAGCAACTGCCATGATGAACAGCATATTAAGTGATGTTGTGTGCAGGATGAGAAAGAACCTCGTACCCTGAAAAGGGGGCCATGTTTTCCATCTCTTTTCTCAGTGCTGCCTGGCAGTCTCGACGGGGGAAAGAGTTTAGATCATCACGCAGCATACGCCACATTTTTTTGAACCCCGAGCCAACATTTCCAGGAATTCTGGTCCCGAGATTGCAGAATGCTCAGCAAGGAATGATCTTAGCTTCAGCTGGCGTGTTTGTTTTCTTTCTTTTGCCCATCGTTTACTTGTGAAATCTTAAAGTGTTTTTTTTTTTCAACAAAAAGGGAAGAAAATTATTGTTTGTTGAAGAGAATCGGTGCACTCAGCATAATCTCATTAGTCTGGAATCCAGGCATTTGCTTATAAATTCTTTTAATTGGGAGACATAGCCCTCGTTTAGTACTTGGAATTTCATTCCAAATTTACAATGAATGCAGTACATTTGATATAATGTGTCCTTTAATGCTGACTACATCAGATGTTAGACCGATTGACTCCCAACCCAAGATACAGACCTGTAACTAGATCCCATTAGATTTGTATGGTAAGGTCATTGCCGGGAGAAATTCACAGCGGTAAAATCTAGCAGCTTTTGGTTCAAGCGTGCACATTATACCCAGGCTAGCCAAGGAGTGGGCGTGTTCTGCAGGAACATAAATTGGTTCAGAGAACTGTGGAAAAAGCCACACTGCCCCCAACAGGTGGATTAGATGAATAGAATGATTTCTAAGTGACATCCAAGAAATGTACAGCAGTTTAAATGCATTCAGGGAAACATATCCTGTTTCTCTCAAGGAAAGATTAAATGTTCTTTTTATACCCACGTCTGAATGTAACTTGCCTCCCCCCTGTTTCATGAAACTTTCAGACCATTTGAATGGGAACAAATTAAAGGGCTACCTCATCCAGCTGTCAGGAGGCAAGCACCGTGCTCTGACAGTAATAAGGGCGGGAGTGATAAAAAACAAGGGGGAGCACCTGGAGGGAGAAATTTCATGTTACAATGTACTGTAGTCACAAATAAAGGAAAAAAAATTGTCCACGATTATCAGTATAAAGGGTTGTAAGCATGGTCAAGTTTCATTTCTTTTTGATTAAAGATCAGTTCTCTTTCTGTGTTAAAAGTTAATATATGATTTTAATTTTTGTGAGCTACTCTCAAATAAATGTATTTTATCAAAATGAATCACCATCAAAACAACTTGTTGGGACATGCATGTAGGCCTATATGTCACAGTGCATCAAATCACATGTATAGTGTCAAGGGTTGTGTAAATTCAAATTGTTTCTGTTTTGTTAAACAATGTAGACCATGGAAAGAAACATCAAATCTGGTATAGAAATTCACTCAGATTGGAAAGGGATTGCACCTGTACCTAGTGTGAAACCTTCAAGCAACACATACAGTAGCGCTCACGGTAACCTGTGTCACTCCCGCGTATTCCCGCGTGCTTCTTCGAGTGGATAAATCGGTGTTCACTTCCGACATACCTGCGGGGATACGCGGGAATACAGCGGGAGTACAACGCAGCGAGACCGCGTGCGATTTATCGTGTGGGAAACACGCCAAAACAGCCCGATGTACGATCAACGCAAGCCCGATGTACGATCAACGCAATGTATGAACAATGCTATGCTTCGCATGGCTGAGTGTGCGATTTGCGCTGTGTTGGTGGCCTACAGACCGTACATCCTTGCACTAAGTTGCAGCGCGCGTGTTCTTGCAGACAAACCAGCTCAGTCACAGTTGCAATTTGCAGAGTAAGAAGAAAAGCACGCGAAGAAAGCTGCCTAATTGTAATTTAATTTCACGTGCCAGCACATCGTACTAGTACCTCGCACGGAGGGCCCTGTAAGTAGCGAGGTTGGAGGGACTCGATTAACTACCTTCCTGTCAGTCCACTGCACAAAACTGCAAAGCAGCAAGCAACAGTAACACGAATGAAGCGATGTTACAAGCACGTGATTTCCCGAAGTTTAGGTGATGAAACGTCGTAGACTCACAGAGAAATTACAAAAAAAAAACCTTTCTTTTCTAATCCGTGCACTCACCTCGTGACACATTTCCTGAGAAGAGTTCTTCTATCTTTGTCAATAAATTCACATCGAACCATGCAGTAATTTTCCAGAAAAGAAAAAGAAAAAAAAGATTCATCTTTAAACAATCAAATATTCCTGTACGGGGAAAATCTTGTGAAGAAATTTATACTACATGTACTGTATCCGTAAATCGCTACTCATTCTCGGGGAAGTTGCACATCTCTCCCGTAAGTGGAGGAGTGTGAGGGAAACGCGGGAGTTACAAAACTCGCACCCCTCCCGTACTGAGAGCAGGTTGTGAGGGAAACGCAGGAGTTACAAAGCTCGCACCCCTCCCATAGTGAGAGCGTGTTGTGCTGGAAACGCGGGAGTTACAAAGCTCGGATAACAAAGAGCGTACCCCACCCGTATTAAGAGCAGGGTGTGAGGGAAACGCAGGAGTTACAAAGCTCGCACCCCTCCCATACTGACAGCGTGTTGTGTGGGAAACGCGGTAGTTACTAAAGCTCGTACCCCTGCCGTATTATTTTGTGCCCGTTTACATTTCCTTTTTTTTTTTTAATCAGGTGATGAAACATCGTAGACCAACAGAAAAATAAAGAAAAACCTTTCTATTTCTTTTCTAATTTATGCACTTTCTCTACTGATCTAATCTTTTTCTGTTCTTCTTCTTCTAATTACTGTCATTACAGTAGACCTATTAGTATCATCACAACTTTTTTACTATAACCTCTGTAATTTTCTTTTGTGCAAGCAACAAACTAACTATCTTTCTCTATCTTTCGTCTGCATGGGCACCAAGTGTTTTCTTTATTCAAGAGAAAAAAGAAAAAAATCACAAGCGTTGCGCTCAATCTACTTCCTTACGGTTATTATTGAGAAACTTCAATATACTATAGCAACGATTGTACGAGAAATGCATATCAGCATCAAAGTAAGCCCATTTTCTATTATTCCTTGAGTTACAATAATCTCGCAGCCTTCCCTTGTTAACTCTATACCAGAGGAGGGATTACGGGGTAATTTCAAAGTTTGCGCTCTCTATTCAGTGGAGTGCGGTAAACGCGGGAGCACTAATCTTTTATCCCTCTCGTGATGCTCAGAGGAAGTTGAGGGAATACGCGGGAGGTACAAAAGCTTGCATGCCTTCCGTGTTCACTGGAGCGTACGCGGGAATCGCGGGAGCTACAAAGTTTAATCTCGACTCCTCCCGTGTTCACAGGAGGTTCATCAGTGGAGTGCGCTTCTGCGGTAAACGCGGGAGCACTAATCTCTCATCCCTCTCGTGATGCTCAGAGGAAGTTGAGGGAATACGCGGGAGTTACAAAGCTCGGATAACAATGATCGTACCCCTCCCGGATTAAGAGCAGTGTGTGAGGGAAACGCGGGGGTTACTATAAAGCTCGTACCCCTGCCGTATTATTTTGTGCCCGTTTTACGTTTCTTTTCTTTTTTTTAATCTGGTGATGAAACATCGTAGACCAACAGAAAAATAACAAAAAGCCTTTCTATTTCTTTTCTAATTTGTGCACTTACTCTGTGACACATTTTCTGGGTTAAGTTCTTCAATCTTTGGCAATAAATTCACATTCATACTTTTCTCGAAAAAAAAATTGTGTTGCACAATAGAAGTTGAGGGAATACGCGGGAGTTACAAAGCTCGGATAACAAAGATCGTACCCCACCCCAGGGCGTGAGGGAAACGCGGGAGTTACAAAGCTCGTACCCCTCCCGTACTGAGAGCGTGTTGTGCGGGAAACGCGGGAGTTACTATAAAGCTCGTACCCCTGCCGTATTATTTTGTGCCCGTTTACATTTCCTTTTTTTTTTAATCAGGTGATGAAACATCGTAGACCAACAGAGAAATAACAAAAAGCCTTTCTATTTCTTTTATAATTTATGCACTTGCTCCGAGACACATTTTCTGGGGAAAGTTCGTCAATCTTTGGCAATAAATTCACATTCATACTTTTCTCGAAAAAAAAGATTGTGTTGCACAATAAGCAATGAAATATTCTTGCTCACATTTTCTTCTCTACAGTTATGGTTTAATGAGAAAAATAGCGATATTTCCTTATAGTTTAGGCTTTATTGAAAAAAAAAAAAGAGTATGGTTGGATGTTTTGTGATACAACTGACATACACATTTGCACCAAAAGTGATATCCTGAACATTTTTAAAATCATGATCATCAAATAGATACAGTAAAATGTGATATATAATTTTTGTTTACTATATCCCTTTTTTCAATTAGATATAATTGCATTTCTTCAATTTCACAAGCTCTGAATCTTTGATCTAACAGTACCATAATACAAAGTGCCTACATTTTTTTCCTTTTTTTTTTTCCACTCTTTTTTAGTGGCCTAAATCACTTAGCGATAATGGTATATACTATAGTTAACGCATCATGGTGTGATAGAAAATTATTTTCTGGCACGGGGTATATCCCTTTCTCATTTTCGCATGAGTGACATAGCTCGTATCCCCCTCCTGTATTGAGAGTAGAGAGTGCCCCTCCCCCAACTGATACTTCATAAGTGATATCCAGAGTGCGTGACTACACGAGTGACGAGGTTCGTATCCCGCCCGTATTGAAAGTAGGGTGTGCAGGATTACGCGGGAACTTCAAAGCTGATTACCCCTCCTGTATCGAGAGAAGGGGCGCGGGAAAACGCGGGAGCAACAAAGGTCGTAATCAACTTGCCTGTATTGTGATTACAAAATGCGGGAGCACGCGGGAGCTTCAAGGGTCATTACCCGTTCCCTCCCTTATTGAGAGTTAAACAGGGAGAGCGGGACTACACGGGAGCTACTACCTTTCTTCTCATTTACATGACCACTTTCAGTGTTAATGCCTTCACAGACCACAGGCAATTATTGAAATTATATAATAGGCATGCTTTATTTTCACTTACCTTTCTCCTCACTTTCACGAAGAGTTTGTCGGTATATCATTATCCTCACTTCCTTGACAGAATGCTTGCCCTTCCCATAAGGTCTTTGTTCACATGTCCATCGACAAGCTCCGGATCTTAAATTTATATGTTAAAATTTAATATCTGATGAACGCTATTAACGAAAGCTTACCTCTCTGCCACGACACGGAGTGATCATGCATTTCTTCATCTGGCGGCAAAATATTACATACGGTGAATATCCAAATGATGGTTGTACACCCGGAAACTTGAGTCGTAACGTGGCAAGCAAAATCCTCGACGTTGTTGCAATATCAAGTGTATATGGTCAGTTTCACAGTAAAGGGTGTAACTTTGATGTGGCAAGGGTCAAAAATTAAAGTTGTGTTTCCATTTTTATCTTTGCCTTTATTTTATATAGGAATGTCTATATTTTCAATATTTTGTCATTCCAGAGCTTAATTCTTTGGCTAAATAAGAAAAATGAAGTGACTATCAGGGAATTTTAGATAAATTTAGGTAAAAACAACAAGAATGTTTTGGTCACCCACAGCAACCAAATGAAGATAAATGGTGGATGTAATGCAACTTTTCATTTGCTGTGAACATGTATTTGAAATATCAAAACACTTTTCCCCCAACAGATATTCGCTCTTGCAATTATTTGGATGTGAACTTCAAATTCCAAGGTAAAAATGGTACCTGACAAACTATTTTTAAGTTAAAAGAATGTTCTAGAAGCAAGAGCCACTCTAAACATAGCCCTAAATTATCTCTTGGTAACAAACATTTATCAACCAAAATCCCAAAGAAATTCGATTATTTTTGACAAAGTTGAAATTTTCAGACTTGTGAGTTTCGGAGGCTTCAGTTAACAAACTAGTGTGTTTCGGAGGCTTCAAAACTGCTAACACAAAGTTCTAGTCTTGTATTCACTTAAAATAATAAAACTATAGTAAGCAACTATCACTACATGCTAGAATAACAACAGGGCATAAATAAAATGTGAATAACAGTACACAGATGTACATTTTATGGCAGTGCATAATGTTTACCCTTCATACATATTATTATAAGGAAATTGGCTTCCACAAAAGTGAATAACAAACTGTGTACACTTTGAGCAATGCTAAGTTCAAATTTATGACATTACATGAGGCAATATGATTCTAAAGGGAACTGCAACAGTAGCAATAAAAGTACACTGATTAGGAACATCTTCTTTTTTTCTTTTTTTTTGCGGCTTAAAGTTAGCAGCAATGCATGTTTCGGAGGCTTCAACATAACTGTTAACATGCAAAAATGGTCCATTTTAAGGTGATATGAAGTACATTAATGCAGAGCTGATTGTTTCCAAATACACAACTAACAATGTTGTAACATGTAAAATAGTTATTTGTATGCAGAAAAAAGACTTTCCAACATATATGTTAAGAGACAAAGAAAAATATTTTAAAATCTTTATGCTCAGTTGTATACATACTGTATTTGCATATCAATATGCATGACTTTGGCAATGCAGAACATGATTAGGCTACACACGTACATCTGTATGCATTTGTCAAACTTTTCATCATAATGCAGTAAGAATTACTTTCAATGAGTTAGAACTGTAGCTATAGACTTAATGCAAAGATTATGCTTGCTTGCTTTATAAGTGCAGTTTGTGGGATGTATATTGACATAAACCACCCATCATAATTGTTTTTATGTGAAATCAATTTCAACTGTTGATGAGAAAGGGATAGAAAATAGACTATGTGATTGCATGACGGTTAGATTACAACATAGCATTGTAAAATATAGAAAGGGGAAAAAAGGCTTATAAACATTCTTTTGCATATGGACCATGCCTGATATCCCCTACTATACAGTGTAGCTATCAAATGCAGTGATCATGGTCATAGAACAGCAATCTTAAACACCGATCAGCCATTCCATGTAAGGGTCATCATCAAACTGTCATCATCAAAATGGAATTGGAATAATCAATATATTGGTGATATTATCATGGAGCTCAACAGAAATTGAAATGGTCAAGATCCCATTCATCTTTTTGAATCGCCTGTTGAAAAGATAAATGTACATACCCTACTCATGACTGTGTATGAATTTGAATTTAAAAAAAAATGTTGACCAAATGTATAGTTCCCTATAATATATGATAGTTAGAATTTTACTTTCTTTTTATGTGGTATACAAGTCACCCCTGTTTCATATAATTTAATTTTTAATTTATTAATTCTTCAAAGGCTTCCTTTTTATAGTTATTTTATAAAATTCCAATTTGTGTGACTCCTGTGACAGCTACATGTAGGAGGCCTGTTTTTGAAGGTACATATTGAGAAATTGCTAACAGAACTTTTACTGTTTCTAAAAGTGACAACCTTTTTCGCAAAAAATTAAAAAGCAGCAAATGTGTTTAAATATCTAAGTTTGTTAGAAACCCACAAGTTTGTTTTAAATAGTATATAAACCCACAGACTACAGTTTTAACCCTTTGAATTTCAAAATAGTTAGGGGCTTGTAACTTTTTCCAGAAAAGCCAGGACTAAACAGATTATAAAGATTTCAATCATTTCAATATTGTTCTTCATGAACATAACTTCTCCAGTCACCCACCCATGTAAACTACATGTACATGTACCCCATGACAACAGGCTATTTATAAGTAGAGGTCTATATGTCATTTATAAACAATCCTATCCCAACCATTACTGTCCATTTACTGCACTGAGAACTACATCCGCAAACATGTCATAGAGTCTCACACGTGTATGCAAAGAGATGTTTCGTAACACAAGTTACATTTTGTTTAATCAAAAATAGTCAAGTGGTCCATGCCGGCATGATAAAGTATGGAAAATAGGGTATAGTATCAAGATTGTGTTGCACCTAGCATGCATTAGATCTGACATACAGACTGACATGAAAACCTGTCTGAATGAAGTAATCAAATGTCAAAATTCCAAAACAGTACCCTGTGATCCAAGTCACACCACAGAAATGATAATCTGCAAGATGTTAGCTATTTTCAAATCCACTCAAAATTTATTGATTTATTACTTTCCTCCACATAAGTATTGAAAGCCAAAGAACTTGTTAAGAAATGGAAAGCTGAAAAAGTCAAGATTTTAGTATGGCAAAAACAAATGCCATGTGAGTAACAATGGAATGGATTTGTCAATGGGTTATAAATGGACATGTAAAAGATTGTGTTTCCAAACTATTACACTCAGATGATAGTGAGTCGAAAGTGTAAAAATCCAAAAAATATTTTCCACCATTTGCTCTTGATCATGTATAAAAGATACAACCTTAAATTCAAAAGTAATATAAATTTCTTAGTTAAGTGTATGCTTCCCTCTTGAATAACCATCTATTAAAGTCCTTGAATCATCAGGACAGGAATAGTGTTCAGTTCTTTAAAAAAAAGTGTATTTAACACTAAATAATCAAGTAATTGTTTGGTCTTCATCATCAAAGTGTAACCAGTCAAAAGAGTGATACAAATATGGTCACAACACTTCAACTTCTCTCAAGAGTAAAAATGAGTTATCCAACTTAAGAACATTGATGTATCCACAACTACTTGCTTTGTTGCACTACTGTTGCATGATGTGGGCATGCACGCAAGCTGGAAGTCACTTTCATTACTCACAATATCTAGCCTGTTCCATTGTTTCAAAAGGAAACCTACAAAATAAATGCTTTTCATACATTTAAACAACTATCTACACCTTGCTTGAGGAATCATTACGTCTCATTCAGTCCAAACAGTTATTTGATAGACTTAGAATTACACAATTGTAATCAAAACATTCCATTTACATGCTGTTAACATAAAATGAAGCCTCCGAAACATCTGGAAAATATATTTGGTATGCCTTATGTTTTTATGAAAATCATGTATGTTATGTAGAAAGTGATGGATAAATTGTGTCTTTTTTGGTTGATATACACTGTTTAAACATATTTGTGGGGCAACATCCTCATCTGCTCATATTTTATTGCTGAACGAAAAGGTGAGTTATGTGTGACACGTCTGCACTGTTTAAGAAAAACAGGTAAATCGTATAGTAAATCTATATTGGTGAGTAAACAAAGCAGCCAGAAAACTGAATGTGATTTAATATCTTTAGATATGTCATAAGCAATCATTGGGTGGGTGAACAATAAATCTAATTTGATTTTGTCCACAGAAAATCACAAAAATGCAGTGTTAACATCCGTTTGAAGCCTCCGAAACCACTTTTTCTCTATAAAGTGTATTGGCTAAAAAAATTATTGCAGTATCATAATGTTTTTATCATTTTTGTTGTCTGTCCATGTCTGTTGATGATTTCATGGCATAATTTGGGGCAGACACTCAAAGAATTTATCAGAAATGTCAAATTAGATGTTTTTGCTGTTTCGGAGGCTTCAATGCGTCTCGGAGGCTTCACGTGTTAACGGAAAATTTGTATTGTCTCCTATTTTCAGAGAGTTTGGCGGATCTTAACTATTTTTGGTCTACTAGGTTAGGGCCCCATATCCTACATTTTGACATATAGATTAGGTCGCTTCTCTTATCTATATTCATATTATTTGACTAAACACTTTGTTTCGGAGGCTTCAAAACTGCTAACGGAAATTTCACTTGGTGGAATCAAATTATCACAAAATTTCAAATAGCCCTAGAATCAAGTAAACTTTGATATAAGTCTAAAGTTTAGCTGTACCTTACTATTTTCAGCATAAAAGAAAGTAACCAAAACACACCAACTGATCATTACTGTCCATCAAAGTTTGTAAACAATTGTTAACGGAAAATGAAGCCTCCGAAACCTCAAATTTGAAGTCATAGTACTCTAAAATAAAGGGCCAGATGCAAACCAAACTAATTTGGTCATTTCAATTGACCATACAACTATGCTTTTAACATAAAAAATTAGATCTCTGCAGTTGCTGTAGAAAATTATTAACATTTCAAAAATGTTATATAAATTTCAATGCAACAAAATAGTCATTTTTAGGGTACATATGTGACTGTCAAAACAAAACGCATCAATACCTGGACCTGATTATGCTACCCAAGGTGGCTACTCATAAGGTGACTCACATGGGAAAAAATCTTTGAGATCTGTAAATCTATGTGTTCAGGGTGGGCCAAAAGGCTAAAAATTGAAAGTTACACCCTTTACCGTGAAACTGACCATATTGTAGATTTCATTGACATCCAATGAAGTGAAAAGGGAAAACTTGTCACATAGTTTCATAACCTTACTAAGTGTTCATCACACGCAGACGAAGAAAAATTTGTCAAGGCAAACCTATGGTTTCACTATGCGTTCACTTTTTGAATTGTATTCAAATAATCTATTCTGTACTATCCTTAATCTGATCAATCTTGCTGCTCTTCTCTGCGTCTTCTAGTATCATCGTAACTTCGTTTCTTTTTCCTCTTTAATGTCCTTTCCGATAGGCGATAAGGCAACTGTCTTCTCTATATTTCCTCTGAGCACCAAATGGTTTCATCAGTCAAAAGAAAAGAAAAAGAGGAAGACAAACAGCGAGGAGCTCGATATGCAATTTATATACATTCTTCGTAGAATATTCATGTTTTGGCAGGATATTGGTCCTGGCAATCACTATAATGTCTATTTCATGTATTTATGAACTGTGCATTCTTTTCTTCAAACCCACCAGTTATCAAACTCATTTTCTTTACTGGAGTAACAGTAACAGTAACAGTAATGTCGCATCCTCCCCTTGTTAAGACAGGATACAGAGGGGCAATTTCAAAGTTCGCACTCTCTATTCAATGGAGTGCTCTTCTGCGGTAAACGCGGGAGCACAACACTGATCTCAGACTCCTTTCATGATGTTCAGAGGATGTTAAAGGAATACGCAGAAAGTGCTACCAGCTCCACAATACTTTGGGTGCTGAGGATTACGCGGAAGACACAAAAGCTTGCACGTACCCCTTCCATATTCCTTGGAGCGAACGCGGGAATCGCGGGAGCTACAAATCTCGACTCCTCCCGCGTTCACAGGAGGTTCTGAGCAAATACAAGCATACACAAATCCATTCCAGAATTGTATTTTCTGTTACATTTAATACTATCCATGGCCACATTTTTTCGGGATTGTGGTACCGGGAATTTTATATTGTACTTCTTCCCATCCACAAGCTTTGGTTCTACTAATCATTTTTTTTTTTCCGGAAACTTTTTTTTTTTAATAGTATACATGTAATATGGCAAACCTGTAAATCCATCAACAGATTACAAGTAGTTTTTGATTTGTTCTGCATTTTGATATACAGTAGTTACAAAAATCCATGGGAAGAAGGAAACTTGTCAAATGCATATAGTATTCAGCATTCACCTTAAACAAACAAATGCGTTCATCTTTCGAACCTTATACTCACATCTTTACAACTGGTCAGTCTTTTTCTGTTCTTCTTCTTCTTCTTCTTCTATACTGTCATTCGTATCATCTCAACAACCTTGTTGATAACCTCTGTAATTTTCTTTTAGACAAGCAGCAAACTGTCTTTCGCTATCTTTCCTCTGCATGAGCACCACGTGTTTTCATTATTCAAGAGAAAAAATCACAAGCGTTGCACTCTTAATCAATACTTTCTTGACAGAGTATTTGTTATGGCCGATTTTGGTCCGGGTCATCAGTAATGAACATGGGAACCATTTTTCAAACTCACCAACTTAAGATCTATAGACATGAAGCAGAGAGGCGGAACTGCTTGAATTAATGAACTATAAACTATGGGTATATACGGTTATATTTACTTGAGAAACTTTAGTATAATATAGCAACGACTGTAGACATGCATATCAGCATCAAAGTAGGTCTATTTTCTATTATTTCTGGAGTTAAATAATCTAGCATCTTGTATACTTGTTAAGACTATTATATTATACAGAAGAGGAGGGATTATACGGGGTAATTTCAAAGTTCGCGCTCTCTATTCAGTGAAGTGCGGTAAACGCGGGAGCACTAATCTCTTATCCCTCTCGTGATGCTCAGAGGAAGCTGAGGGAATACGCGGGAGGTACAAAAGCTTGCATACCTTCCGTGTTCACTGGAGCGTACGCGGGAATCGCGGGAGCTACAAAGTTTAATCTCGACTCCTCCCATGTTCACAGGAGGTTCAGCGTGAATGCAAGCTTACACAAATCCATTCCAGAACATACTTCTTTTTTTTTTTTTTTTTGTTACATAGGTCCTGCATGGCCACATTTTTCGGGATTGTCGTACCAGAAATGTTATACTGTACTTTTTCAAATCCACAAGCTCCAGTTCTTAATAAAATAATAAATAATCAAATATGAAATTTTATACAATGTATATATACATTTTTCGGAAACGTTGTATATAGTAATAAAAGATGGCAAATTAATCCCTCGAAACATCACAAGTCTTTGTTTTTATCTTTTAGTTTGATAACAGTAGTAACAAAAATCCATGGTTAGAGGGAAACTTATCAAATCACTCAGCAATATTATTCAGCGTTCACCCAATAAACAAACAAAATAGCATGCGTTCACCTTTTGAACTGTATATACTCACATATTTACACCCGTTATCTAATCAAATCTTTCTCTGTTCTCTTCTTCTACTTGTTACTGTCATTATTAGTATTATCATAACAACTTTGTTACTATTAACCTCTATAATTTTCTTTTGGACAAGCAACAAACTAACTGTCTTTCTCTATCTTTCCTCTGCATGAGCACCACGTGTTTTCATTATTCAAGAGAAAAATAATCACAAGCGTTGCACTTAACCAATACTAGTCTTTCTTGACAGAGATTTGTTATGGCCGATTTTGGACCGGGTCATCAGTATAATGAACATGGGAACCATTTTCTTCAAACTCACCAGCTTGAGATCTTACAGACATGAAGTATTGGGAGGCGGAACAATTAGAATTAACGCATATTTATTTGAGAAACTTCAGTATATTATAGCAACGACTGAATACCAGTCTTGCATAATCAGCAGCAAAGTAGCCAGTATAGGCCTATTTTCTTTTATTTCTGGAGTTAAACTTAATAATCTCGCATCTTTTACTTGTGAAGACTATTATACAGAAGAGGAGGGATTACGGGGTAATTTCAAAGTTCGCGCTCTCTATTCAGTGGAAAGCGCTTCTGCGGTAAACGCGGGAGCACTTATCTCTCACCCCTCTCGTGACGCTCAAAGGAAGTTTAAGGAATGCACGTACGGGAGGTACAAAGACTGCATCCCTTCCGTGTTCATTGGAGCGTACGCGGGAATCGCGGGAGCTACAAATCTTGACTCCTCCCGCGTTCACAGCAGGTTCAGCGTGAATACAAACTTACACAAATCCATTCCAGAATATTATTTATTTATTTTTTTTTTTTAACACTGGTCCTGCTTGACCACAATTTTCAGGATTGTCGTACCGGAAATTTTATACTGTACTTCTTCAAATCCACCAGCTCTGGTTCATAATCAAATATTATACAATTTTTTTTTTCCGTACACGTTTTTTCTTCTAGTAATATCAGATGGCAAATAAATCCCTAAAAACATTACAAGTCCTTGTATTATTCATTTTGATAACAGCAGTAACAAAAATCCATGGTAAGACGGAAATTTATCAAATCATTAGAGTATTCTGCATTCACCTTAAAAACAAACAAATGCGTTCACCTTTCGTACTGTACTCACATATAAATACACCCATCATCTTACCAATCTTTTTTCTGTTCTTCGTCTTCTACTTATTACTGTCATTATTACTACTATCATAATAACTCTGTTACTATAACCTCTATAATTTTCTTTCAGACAAGCAACAAACTGGTATCTGTCCTCTGCATGAGCACCAAGTGTTTTCATTATTTAAAGAAACAAATATCAAAATCACAAGCGTTGCCCTCTACTTTCTTGACAAAGTATTTGTTATGGCCAATCAATTGCTCAGGGCCATCACTAGGTAGTAATGAACTTGGAACCATTTTCTTCAAACCCGCACCAGCTAGAGATCTTAGACTTGAAGCAGGGAGGCGGAATTGCTTGAATTAACGCACTATCAATCTATGGGTACGGTTATAAATTATTTGAGAAACTTAAGTATATAGCAACGACTGCATATACTATATAGACATGCATATCAGCATCAAAGTAGGCCTATTTTCTATAGTTGAGTTACAATAGTCTCGCATCCTTCACTTGTAAACTCTATACCAGAGGAGGGATTACGGGGTAATTTCAAAGTTCGCACTCTCTATTCAGTGGAGTGCGCTTCTGCGGTAAACGCGGGAGCACTAATCTCTCATCCCTCTCGTGATGCTCAGAGGAAGTTGAGGGAATACGCGGGAGGTACAAAAGCTTGCACCCCTTCCGTGTTCATTGGAGCGTACGCGGGAATCGCGGGAGCTACAAATCTCGACTCCTCCCGCGTTCACAGCAGGTTCAGCGTGAATACAACCTTACACAAATCCATTCCAGAATATTATTTATTTATTTATTTTTTTAACACTGGTCCTGCTTGACCACAATTTTCAGGATTGTCGTATCGGAAATTTTATACCGTACTTCTTCAAATCCACCAGCTCTGGTTCATAATCAAATATTATAAAAATTTTTTTTCCGTACACGTTTTTTCTTCTAGTAATATCAGATGGCAAATAAATCCCTAAAAACATTACAAGTCCTTGTATTATTCATTTTGATAACAGCAGTAACAAAAATCCATGGTAAGAGGGAAATTTATCAAATCATTAGAGTATTCTGCATTCACCTTAAAAACAAACAAATGCGTTCACCTTTCGTACTGTACTCACATATAAATACACCCATCATCTTACCAATCTTTTTCTGTTCTTCGTCTTCTACTTATTACTGTCATTATTACTACTATCATAATAACTTTGTTACTATAACCTCTATAATTTTCTTTCAGACAAGCAACAAACTGGTATCTGTCCTCTGCATGAGCACCAAGTGTTTTCATTATTTAAAGAAACAAATATCAAAATCACAAGCGTTGCCCTCTACTTTCTTGACAAAGTATTATTTTGTTATGGCCAATTTTGCTCAGGGCCATCACGTAGTAATGAACTTGGAACCATTTTCTTCAAACCCGCACCAGCTAGAGATCTTAGACTTGAAGCAGGGAGGCGGAATTGCTTGAATTAACGCACTATCAATCTATGGGTACGGTTATAAATTATTTGAGAAACTTAAGTATACTATATGGCAACGACTGCATATACTATAGACATGCATATCAGCATCAAAGTAGGCCTATTTTCTATAGTTGAGTTACAATAGTCTCGCATCCTTCACTTGTTAACTCTATACCAGAGGAGGGATTACGGGGTAATTTCAAAGTTCGCACTCTCTATTCAGTGGAGTGCGCTTCTGCGGTAAATGCGGGAGCACTAATCTCTCATCCCTCTCGTGATGCTCAGAGGAAGTTGAGGGAATACGCGGGAGGTACAGAAGCGTGCACCCCTTCCGTGTTCATTGGAGCGTACGCGGGAATCGCGGGAGCTACAAATCTCGACTCCTCCCGCGTTTACAGCAGGTTCAGCGTGAATACAACCTTACACAAATCCATTCCAGAATATTTTTATTTTTATTTTTTATTTTTAACACTGGTCCTGCTTGGCCACAATTTTCAGGATTGTCGTACCGGAAATTTTATACTGTACTTCTTCAAATCCACAAGCTCTGGTTCATAATCAAATATTATGCAATTTTGTTTTCCGTACACTTTTTTTCTTCTAGTAATATCAGATGGCAAATAAATCCCTAAAACATTACAAGTCCTTGTATTATTCATTTTGATAACAGCAGTAACAAAAATCCATGGTAAGAGGGAAATTTATCAAATCATTAGAGTATTCAGCATTCACCTTAAAAACAAACAGATGAATTCATCTTTCGTACTGGACTCACATATAAATACACCAATCATCTATTCTTATCAATTTTTTTCTGTTCTTCGTCTTCTACTTATTACTGTCATTATTACTACTATCATAATAACTCTGTTACTATAACCTCTATAATTTTCTTTTAGACAAGCAACAAACTGGTATAACTGTCTTTATCTATCTGTCCTCTACATGAGCACCAAGTGTTTTCATTATTTAAAGAAAGAAATATCAAAATCACAAGCGTTGCCCTCTACTTTCTTGACAAAGTATTTGTTATGGCCAATTTTGCTCAGGGCCATCACTATATAGGTAGTAATGAACTTGGAACCATTTTCTTCAAATCCGCATACACCAGCTAGAGATCTTAGACTTGAAGCAGGGAGGCGGAATTGCTTGAATTAACGCACTATATAATCTATGGGTATGGTTATATTTGAGAAACTTAAGTATACTATAGCAACGACTGTACTAGACATGCATATCAGCATCAAAGTAGGCCTATTTTCTATTATTTATTGAGTTACAATAATCTCGCATCCTTCCCTTACTCTATACCAGAGGAGGGATTACGGGGTAATTAAGTTTGCGCTCTCTTTTCAGTGGAAAGCGCTTCTGCGGTAAACTGGTAAACGCGGGAGCACTAATCTCTCACCCCTTCGTGATGTTCAGAGGAAGTTGAGGGAATACGCGGGAGGTACAAAAGCTTGCATGCCTTCCGTGTTCATTGGAGCGAACGCGGGAATCGCGGGAGCTACAAATTTCAACTCCCCTGCGTGTTCACGGGAAGTTCTGAGCGAATACACTAGTCAGGAGGTAAAATCGAAACTTGTCAAATCATTATGAAGATGAGAGTTCACAAATGCGTTTATTTTTCGAATCGTATTACATCGTCTGTGTCTACTCTTTGCCTCCTCTTGTAATCATAATTTTTATTGTCTCCTCTCATTTTGCAAGGGGTCTGTGCCGTCCATTTACTCACTTCACAAAAGCTAATTCCAATAATCATTTACCGGTATGTCATTATTATCATGACATCATAATTTTCTTTTAGCTCTATAATTTCCTTACGGATATTTCTAAGCGATACGACAGTTGTTTTCTAGCTCTATTTTTCGTATGAGCACGGTATGGTTCCTAGCTTTTCATATAACTTACGCAAATTTAATAAACAAACAGTGCAACGGGCCGCGGGGCGCTCAACAAATTGTAGATCGCGCGTGCCAGCTGTTGTGATCGCATTTTTCTCGACAGGTTGTGAGTATCAATGACATTTCGGGGAATACACGTTCTTTAGGGGCTACACGTGTTTTCATGGTTCTCTCGTGGCATAAAGTTACGGCAAATATATAGGCCATAAGTAAAGCAAACAAATGGAAATTAAAAAAAAAAAATCTTTCTCGTACGGTACGTTGCCTTAAGCTGTGACAGGGAACAGCTGATACGAACTAGCACAGGCTTATTAGCTCATGCGGTACCAGAAACACATGGAAGGCAATATTATTTATTTATTTATTTATTATCATTATTATTATCATTGTTATTATTATTATTTTTGGTACTGCCAACCAATCGACTCGGCGGTCATACAGCACGGTCGGAGAACTACGTGTAGATGTGAGACACAGGTGCGTCAGTTACCAGTGGGCCTACAAACTGTACTTTACGTACCTACAGGAATACTGTACTACATATATAATAGCAAAAAACACATCGTGCTGTTTTCATGGGACTGGAAATAAATTCAACGTTCTGCATAAACTGTCATGTTGCATTGATTCTTGCCGTTCGATGCCTCCTCGGGACTCGCTCGAAATGAGAAGGTATAACGATATTATACCGTTGCGTTCGTGGTCCAATGCGAATGTCTTCTAGTCTTTAATGATATGTAGCATAAATTTTACTTGGGTTTTGCTGAGATTAATTCCACATTTGTTTTTCAATGTACAAGTTTTGTACTGTGATTACGCCACTCGTAACACATACAGTGCACATTGCGTCGTCAGGAACAGCACGACAAGCACAACGTTGAATCGCGCGCTGCTAGCTGTGCTGTGCACAGTGTGCATGCATGCTGCAATCGCGATCGTACAACTCGCACTCGCTCGTGTGGGCGGGAGTTCCTTGTACTGTGTGCGGTATTGTCGCGATTTTTGGCGCCGCACACATCGTCCACGGACTTGCGAAAATTCTGCATGACAGAGCGCGGGAGTACGCGGGAGGACGCGGGCATACGCGGTAATCGCGGGAGTGACACGGACCCCCACAGGTTACCGCGAGCGGGACTGTAGGCTCGAATACACGAAGGTGGTACAATTTAAACTATGGTTTAAACCATGGACAAAGACCGTAGTTTTGTATGAGGCACCAAGTGTCGCATGGCCTATTTCATTAGTAGAAATTATCATTTCGTCGACAAAATCGACGAAATGACTGATTTCGTAACGAAATAGGCCATGTGACACTTGGCACCCCATACCAAACTACAGTCTTTGTCCATGGTTTAAACCATGGTTTCAATTGTACCACCTTCGTGAATTCGGGCCTCAGTGTGAAACTGTACTCTAAGGCTCACAATGCATACCCGATCTATGAAAAGCAATAAAGTGAGTCACGTGTGAACACAGTTTAGAGCAAGAATGCGCTCTGTGCTAGACTGTACAATTATGAAAGGATCAATGTTAATTAGTTTGCTATCCCTTGGGCATATTTGCTCTTGTCACTCAAAAACACAGAGAAAGAAAGAAAGGGGGAAAAAGGTAAACAGGAACTTTTATATAGAGCATACAAGGCAATGTCAACAGGGCATGCTTTCCTTGAATGTATGGTTTTGGTAGTGAAATATGGGAAATACTGCTAATTGCCATAATTGTATGTTGTAGATGTATTGTTGGAATGCTTGATATGCATACATGACTTAGAATATTCATGTTTTGGTCAAATATGCCTTCTGAACTTCATCTTGGGCCTAGTGGGGAAAAAATGTTTTCATTTATTGAAACAACAGTTTTTTGGTGTTTTTTTTTCCATACAAGCAGCAGAGTTTTAACTGTTATTGTAGTGATAGCTTATTAAAAAAGATACTTTGGTATCTAATGGTGCATTCTAACATTGTTTCAGTACATAAGATACCAGGACAACGGAGAGGTTGTTAACATTTCTTTAAAAAAATAACTAAACATGTTGTGAATAGTGCATGTGCGTTGACAACTGTACATTAAACAGTACTGGGAAAATTTATGTCCAAAAATAGTTCATGTCTACTACTAAATGTGATATTCTATCTTTAGAAGGTATAAACAATACTGTTATGTTCATTTTTGACATGACCATCATTTTAACCTGTAGTGATCATTTATCTTTCATTACACATTTTGATGATAATTTACATATAAATGCTTCACATTTCAGTGCAATCTTTTGAAACAAAACCAAAATTTGGTGTTTGGTGTGTTCTAAAAAACACTCAAAAATAATACTTTCCATGCAATTGGTAGTATTAGTATCTGAATATCAAGACAAATCAATAAATAATATCTTGCCATACAAGAAAAGAATTAGATACAGAGTATCATTGCAGATTTACTTGCCTTTAATGATTTGATGTCTCCTGTAATGCACATGGTTAAATGATAAGCGCTTGTCGGCCTGAATGGATGGCTAAGTTTTTTTCACACACTTTGATGACAATTTTGGTTGTGTTAGATTGCATTGTTGATGTTCAGTGATCATGAATCTTTAATTCTAGCTGGACCCAATAAAACGATCAAGCTTAGTGAGCCATGAGATCATCTATCTAATGATGGGAATGCGCTTATTTCAAGCAGAAGTGATGCTCATTAACCCATTGAAGACGAGTCGGAGAATACTCAGGCAAGCATCTGTGGGAAATGCGTGTTATAGCAAAATCAGTCCGTCCTCAATGGGTTAAGTAATTGTATCCCTTGAGAGGAAATGTTATTTGGAAAATAGAAATGAAAAAAAAAAACTACCTATCATTAAAACGTGAGAGCACAAAATGTGCTCAGTACCTGTAATAAGTCCTGACCATTCTGAAGTTTGCAAATTGTCGAGTTTAGTGTTCAATGCACCAATCAAAGTGACTTTGTGGTCATAGAATTTTGACTTCATCCTCATTATCTTCAAATGTTAAGAAAGAAAAGGCGAAAAAAGTAGATATTTCCTTGAATTTGTTGGAGGTATTGACTTTCTTTGTTGCAGGAGATATGTGAAAGTATAGTATTCAAGAGATGAAATGAGCAGAGCAGTATGAAAAGTAAAATAGAGGTAAAAAGCAAATTAAAGCAAATCAAGAACTTTGTATTACACTCATGTGAATATTACTACCACTGCTACTTCTACTACTACTACTACTACTTCTACTTCTACTACTACTACTTTTGGTGGTGCTGCTGCCGCTGCTCATAATACTGCCACTTGTCATTTTTAATACCATTATTGTGAAGCAGAACTTAAAGTACCTGTGCATATAATTACAGTCAAACCTGTCTATAGCAGCCACCCAAGGGAGACGGAAAAAGTGGCCATTATAGACAGGTGGCCACTATAGACAGGTAATCCAACTTTGTGTGCATTGCTTACATGTACATGCATCATCGTTGTATCCTTACATGTACATGTATGTGTGTACGTATGCACACACCGTGTATTTCATGCATTTAGCCATGCCGGTGTATATGAAATTGTTGCACAGTAGTACATGTATGTGTATATGTCGTGAAGAAAGCATAACACTAGTGCATTATTATGAGTGAATGAGGGATGAATGCAGCGGTGGCAATCACTGAATGTTGGCCGCACGGCTACAAAGCAGAAAAACACGCTGAACTATCGGCTTGGCTACTGCTCCATTGGGTTTTTGGCCGCTATAGACAGGTTAAAATCTACCGTGGGAAACAAAATTTCTGGCCACGTTAGACAGGTGGCCACTATACACAGGGTCTTTAACAGGGTTTTTCTCTCGGGGGGATTTTTCAGTGGCCGCTGTAGACAGGTGGCCGCTATAGACAGGTGGCCGCTATAGACAGGTGGCCGCTATAGACAGGTGGCCGCTAAGGCAGGTTTGACTGTATTACTTACACTGTTTCAACTGTAACTTTAAAGCCTTACAATCGTGGCAGGTGGTTTGTGCGGCACGGAGACGAATGCAACACGGCTGCCTCCCCCATTCTGTATCAAATGTAGTGACCCCGAATGAGAATAGCGCTGGCTCAATGGGTCAGCGAACAACACGCTAGACTACAAGAGTTCTGTGCTACAAATCTCCTGATCCAAAATGGCTGTCGGAGCGAGCCACGAGAGCTTCCGAATGGACGCACACTCTCAGTGCGCATGCGCATGAAGAGAGGCCAAAAGAGCCACGCGTCCTCTGGCCTCTCTCCTCCAATCACCGCAGCTCGCGGTCACGATGTTTGTGTATGATGCGTACACACACATGCACACACACACACGTGTCTCAGTGGCAGCATTGTCCCACACGTTTATGGATATAGCACCGAGTCTGGCACTGCGCAATTGCATGCACAAACTTTGGTCGTTCGGGAGTTTACGTACCATTAGGGATGATGATCGTCCGACTTTAACATCTTCTGCTACAACTGTAAGATCACATGACCTGTTCAAATTTCTCTATCTGCAGTTTTATTGTTATTCAAAATCTAAGTATTTTGAAGTATATTTAAGTAGGTTCCAACAAATTGCTCTGATAGTAAAACAGATGTTAGTATAAATAGTAATATTAATTGTGCATCCAAAGTAGATATCATGTACCATTTTATTCTGTTACATTTCATGTGTTTTTCATTAAGAAATATGAAAATAGATTGAAATTGAAATTGAAAGCAATATATTTTTAGTGGCTTCAACAGTCCCGCGATGTTTTGACAGGATGTTGATATCAGTTTAGACTAGTATATGAGTGCCTATACTTAAAGGCTGTTGAGCAATCACAGATTTTAGTATTTTCCCCTGGCATGCTTCAAAGTAATTAGGACTACAATGTAATTCATCACGACTAATGACAATCTACAAATTAGTAAAGAGTTAAGTTTGCTACAGACATGACAACAGTCTGAATCAAATATATATGTATGCAAGATGATGAGATGGTGAAATAATTTTTGTGCAAGAAGAGTAAACAATGAATACCTAAATTGGCAACATTAAAGGACAAGTTCACCTTTATAAACATAAGGATTGAGAGAATGTAGCAATATTAGTAGAACACATCATTGAAAGTTTGAGGAAAATCAGACAATCCGTTCAATAGTTATGAATTTTTAAAATTTTTGTGCAGTAACCGCTGGATGAGAAGACTACTGCAGTGTATGAATAACTTGCGTACAACAATATAAGGAAAATATAAAGAGAATTTCACAAAATTCCATCTTTTGAAAAAAGTACACATTCCCCTGACTCGTTACCGACAAATGTTATGGGCAATATTATTCCCCCTGCCTTTAGAAAGAGGCAAGTCAAGTGCTCTTTTATTATGCGAAAAAAGTGAAAATATGTTGAATTTTCTTTTACATTTTCTTTATACTGTTGTACGCATATGACTCACAAGCTGTAGTAGTCTCCTCATCCAGCGGTTCCAACACAAAAATTTTAAAAATTCATAACTTTTGCATCGATTGTCCAATTTTCCTCAAACTTTCATTGATGTATTCTACTACTATTGTTGCATTCACTCAATCCTTATGTTTATGAAGGTGAACTTGTCCTTTAAGTGATCAGTGAATTGGCTATGAGTTTGGTGCTGCTGTGCCACAGAACTGATTCATGCCTGGTACACACTGCCTCAGGGGAAATGAAAGCACACACAAATTCCGTTGTATAGCCCAGTCTTTCCTGGATTCTAGCTATTCTGACATAAACATGGGCCCAGGGCCAACATTCAGCATGAGTAGTCTCAGAATTAGGAATACAATGTAAAACAAAAAAATGATAATATGGGTTTTACATGTATAACATCTTCGCCTGACACACATTTAGCCATATGATTAATAAGCAGTCTGTATTCAATGCAGTGAACAATCTCTTTCATTTTATCCTGTGAAATGCAAATCTTTTATTTTTAGAAAAATAAAAATAAAAGCCCTCCTTGTTAGACCTATTTTAGTAGAGAAATGCAGTAGGAAACTGTTGAAATTCTAGGGAGAGCAAAATTTTCTTGTGTGTAGAAGTGCAGTTTGTCGCAGGATTGAAATTCTGCACCCCCCCCCCCCCCCGCCCCGACACACACACACAAGATGGAAGTATAGTGTGGACATGCTTCCCAGGGAATTGCTTTCAGAATTAAGCTCCACTTTAATCCGTATTTGTATCCATATTTTTAGGTTCTCTTTACAGAGGTTAGACTTTGGCATAGGTCACCATCCTTAATATTTTGCTCAAGGTTCAGTCCCTGCCATAAGAGAGAGAGAAAAAAAAAAGAAAAAAGAAAAGAAAACATTGAAATTGTAGGGGTTAGTGTCCAACCACTGCAATGACGCAAGCTTTAAATGCCAGCGCACAGTATGCATGCGTCTTTGTTATTTCTCCAGCCACTAATCTGGATCAAAACCTTTCAGTTCTAGTAATCCAGTCTCCAGAAGTGCACGTCCAATAACATATAGGTTTTTTTTTCACAATTTACCCCTGTTTTTAATGTTAAGGATTCCCCACAAAGACTGTAGTAAATAAACTGTATAGAGCCCTCTTTGATTTAAAGGCCACTCAGAATCATTTTTAGTCATCAGCATTCCTTCCTCTTTCTCTTTCAAAATTCTGTTATGTGCTAAATTGAAAAAAAAAACAGATTAAAAAGAATTGTGTGATTTTTATGAACTGGAAAGTTCATTCTCAAACTGGCACATAAAGAAAGGATAGATGGTATAGAACAAATGCAGCTATAGAAAATTTTAAGATTGATTAGACTAAGGAGATCTCACACTCTCAACCACTTCACTTGATTATTAACCCTTTTTATGCCAGAGACTTTAGGCAGTGTGTACAATGCTATAGGGTCTTCTGTGCCAATCATTACTCACAGCACACAAAGGTTTAACCTTCCTAGGTGCTTTAATTTCTTCACTGATTAGCACAGGTGTCCTGTGCCTAATTGTCCAGGAATAGGGCTTATGTAATCCTATTAATCAATTCTACATTACCATTGTATTTGTGTGCAACTGGTGTATAGATGACCCTAAGTGGGTTTGTCCAGCTCTAGCCAAGTTTTTTTGTTTGTTCGTTTTTTCCCTCTTGAGAATTGAACATACCCCATTTGAAGATTTAGGCAGGGTACAGTCATGAGCATTGAAGCATAAACAGTTAAAGTGAAAATCCATTCCACATTTGAGTTGGCATTGAATTGATATTGAAATTCAGAACAGTTCAATCTTCATTACAGTTGAACAAACACAAGAAAGTTAAGGGAATTTTGGAAGGACTGGTATGTTTTATTTTTTGAAATGGTAATTTTGGTCACAATTTTATGGAACTTTAATATAAAAGGCAATGAAGTGATTGCTTCAGAAATTTGCTGTTGATTTGCACTGTCTTATATATCATAAGCTCATTCTTTTTGTCAATCAGCTACTATAACCACTCCCCTTCATATTTTGATGAGAAGGATTTTTCTTCATCTGAAAGTCTCAAAAAATGGGAGGTTTCGTGAAAGATTTGAATGCATGGGAAATGGAGAACATGCAAGGTCATGACATAACCTTTACCTCATCATATTTGCATATCATGTAACTGTGACAAAAATCACTGTTCTGGAGGAAATATGATACTTCACAATTGCATGAAATCTTATTTCCAGTTCTTATTTCCAGTCTTCATTTTCACGACAATTTGACTGCACTGTTCGTTTTGCGTTTTGCTACATTAATCAAAGTAAACATCAGTATCTGTGAAAAGGAAATATGGCTTTTAACTTTATAGTGAAGCAGAAGATTTTCAGTCTTGTCATTTCATAAATCTTCTGAGGGGGCAGTGGGCTGGCCAGAAGTTATTTACCTCCATATGACCCGTATTTCCTTCACATACTGTGGCACAGTGAGGAAAGAGATCTCCGCCCTCATAAAACTTGATTATGGCTTTGGTGTCAAAAAAAGCATATTGCCCGGATAGCAGTCTGCCATCTGCTGTTGTGATTGCCACGGAAACCAGGTTGCAGGCAGGATGCCTGGTCTCCGGTAATGAGGGGATGATGATTTCCCCTGATCGAGGGGTGAGCCCCTCCTGTTTGTTTAGAAAGTGTTCAGTAAATTGTGGAAAGCTAAAAATGTAAACACAGCAATCTGGTGGTCTTTATTATCTTTCTACATGAGGAGGAATTTTTGTCTCTTGGAATAACGGTATGGAAAAAAACAGAAATGACAGAAATAATCCAAAGGCATGATGAAATATGACATATGTACACTGTACCTGTGATGATGTCACATGCATTAAAGCCTAGAAAACTGAATAATTATGCAGTTTTGTTTGCAGAATTTGAAATGATGTATGTTTGTTTACAAAATCAAGATTGCAATGAGTTTTCTAGCTCTTCCATAGTTTTAAAGGCAAAGAAAGTTTTGACATTTCTTTTCATTTTGGAGGCATGTTACTGTTGAGAATTGAATTTTTATATTCCATTTGAATGCTTACAATAAGTAACCTCCTGTACCCTTGCGTGCCACCAAGGTTTAGAGCTAATTTTCTTTCTAGTTTCCTAATCTGGTGGCCAGCTTTGTTGGAAATTGAATGGAATAAATACATCGATATGAAAGCTTTAGAGTGATGAGAACTTAAAGATACTAAAGTCAGAAAATCTAATTTGATGACTATTTTTTATGAGTCTTGTGGCCACGGGTATGTACATTGTATGAGATAAATAGGAATGCAGTTATTAGACCAATGTTTTGTATGTTTAGCCATGCATTGTGTAATGTAAAATGATTATGTGTCCAACAGTTAAAAAAGGACAATTTTATCATGTACATTATGCCATCAACCCATATCTATTTTTAGTTTGTCTTAGTTTATTTATAAGAGCCATTAGTTATTGCTTCTGTGTTTCAGTTAGTGACCTGCAATAAGCTTTTGTCATAAGTTACCTGTTGATGACATACTGTATTTTCTGTCATACTTCCTGTAAGCGGAATTCAAACTTGCCCTTGGCCAGTAGGCAATGATTTACTCTTACGTAAGTATGATTCTTTACGAGCATTTATCAAGCCAGTATTCTGCAGAGATGTGATTCACTCACTTCATTGCTGTTAAAGGGATAGTACAGTTTTGGTTAAGATGAGAAATAGGCTTTCGAATTTTTGCAAGATACCAAGAAAACACTTATGATATAGCACAGAGCATACCATTTTAAGAGGAATTCAAAGTTTATTTGATGAAAATCGGGTTTGGAATAACTGAAACAGCCAAAAACAAAGTAAAACAAAGCGATGGTTACAAAGTGTGGGTCCCACACTTTATTAGAATCGTTCTTTTTTGGATATCTCAGCCATTTCAAAACTAATTTTTATCAAATAAACGTTGAATTCCTCATAAAATTGCATGCTCTTTCATATTTCATATGAAATTTCTCATTATCTCACCTAAAAATGTTAGAAACCTGAAATTAGGTCTCAACCAGAACTGTACGATCCCTTTAAGGTGAATTCTTCAAAGGGATTAGCCATGAATGTTTTTTCAGGTTGTTTCATTCATTCAAGCATATGGCACTGTGTGCCTGGTTGATGCTGTTTGCTGTCTATTACTGGTCATGTGGTGAACCAGGAGGGGTAGGCATCATTCGCCCGTTTTCTTGTGAGGGTGGGTAGGGGGCCCACTTCACCGGGTTAGCACCCTGCTCATTGCGATGAATGAATGAAGTGGGGTCTTTTACATGCGTGTGTTATTGCTAACACACACAGGACCTCCATTTAATGTCCTATCTGAGGGACGGAGTGTTTTTGCCTCTTTATGTACTAGAGGTGACGGAATGATTACACACAACATTGCCCAGTGAGACTTGGGATTCGAACCTGGTACTCTTGGATGTGAAGGTAGACGCGTTACCTATGTACTGAGCCACATCCCCGTAGATATTAAAAGCCTGTTATTCACAAGCAGGATGGCAAAGCCAGGGGTATGGGCTAAGTTGAAGGGAATTGTTCAGCAGATACATTGTATGATGTCCTTTCCTTTGTGGTTCATTTGAAAACCACAACTCGTCAGCGAACATATGCACATAAGCGAAGTACAATACGAATCCTACGTTTGGACTTGGAGGTTGACTAAAAGAAGTCTGCAATCACTCAATAATCTTCACCGAATTTAGGCCACTTGCGAGTGCCTGTTGTGTGAGCATTTTGCAAAGTGTTAGTGAGATTTCCGAATATATTCCAAGTTGGTCCAACCTTTGCAATACATACTGTATAAGCTGTTATTTTCGCGTACAGGTATTTTTGTCAATGAGGAGGTCATGGACATTTTCGCGAGATGTTGTTTTTCGCAAATTGACACAAAGCTGTCGTAAGTGCACTATAATACACCAGTGCATGGGTGACATTTTCGCATGTTGTTAAATTTGCGGTCCAACAGTGATTTGCGAAATTCGCAAAAACAACAGCTTATACAGTCGTCTCCTCCCGGTAAAGTCCCCTTAAAGCAGACTTTCCCTTACAAACCAACCTAGAAAATAATACTCCTGTTGTGCACTCATGTTGATTTGGGTAGACTGGAGGAATAATGATCAAGTACATCCACAGACATTTTGGCCCACCTTAGTCTAGTAAAAACTGCCCTTTATGGACAACACGATCCCCCATCAGTCTGACGAAGGCATCGAGGGCAAAAGACATTAAGACTGGTTAGCCTTCATTTGCGTGGGACAACAGTAATGTGTCGTTTCTGTCATGACTGGTCCAAAAGACTGGGAGACATTCTGTGGATGCGTCAAGACTCTGCGAGTATTCATTTAACCCCCCCCCCCCTTCTATGTAACCCCCTCCTTTTACCTTGTCAGCTAAGAAAGCAAAATAAGCTGATAATCTGAGAGAATTGTTTTAGAGCATCTTGATGATGTGCTTAAGATTGCGTATGAAATTTGCCTATTTTGAAATGTACATGTTGTACACTTTGAATATTCATTTTGTCACCTTTGTTTGTTTTCTGTTGTTCCTTTTTAGTAGAATCATGATTATTGAGCCCTTTAATTAGAGTACATGTATACTTTACATGCTGCTGATGATATGATTTGCTTCATCAACATTCATTAATGATGATATGGCACATACTAATCTCTTTTTTTCCCCTTCTGTTTGCATTATATTCTATCCCTGACCACAGGAAGTAAGAGACCAGTTTATCAGCACTAAAAAGGAGAGGATTCTTCCCAAGTCATTCTCTCACAAACCATTTGTGGTGAGTATTGGTGGTACTTGTATTGTTTTTAATATAACATCCTTGAAATACCAGTGGCTACCCCTCTTAATTCTTTGCATCGCCTGTGACTGCAGCTCCTGTTTGTTTGTGTGTTTGTGTGTTTGTGTGTGGGTGAGGGGGTGGAGGTGCACTTGTTTGTTTGTGAGTGTGTGTGTGTGAGTGTGTGTGTGTGTGTGTGTGTGTGTGTGTGTGTGTGTGTGTGTGTGAGGGTGTGTGTGTGTATGTTTATGAGGGGATGGGGGTTCACTTGTTTGTTTGTGTGTGTGTGTGTGTGTGTGTGTTTGATGTGGTGTGTGAAATTGTGTTTCTACCTGGTTCATATTGTTTCTCTATCATCCACCTATAAATCCCTATTTTTACGAGATCAATTTGTCTAAACCTAGATGCCAGTTGCATAACATTTACTTTTTTGGCTTCACAGTGAGTAATAGAGACTGACATTGCAAGAAATCTCTTGGAAGGGATAGGGAGTGAATGCAGGGAAAGTTTAGTTTTGTATGTCTGATTTTGGAAAGATACATTATTGTTGTCGCAACTGCCTATTTTCAAGAGATACATGTATATCCTTGTACTCATCAAAGCAATGGTATTAAAAATATATATATCGTCGCTGGGGCGACAAGACCTCGTATCTACAAAATGTCAAATGTTCAGGAGAGCAAAAAAATATGGCAGCCAAAGCAATGTATCAAATGGGACAGACATTCCTTTGACATGCTGTGGTGGCTTCATTTTTGGGGTAAGACATCTAGGATTTTGACAGGACATCACTTAACTGATTATCTGACCATTTATTCAACAAAGTCTTTTTCACCAAAATTGCAGATACAAGGTCTTGTCACCCCAGCGACGATATATATATATATATATATATATATATATATATTATTGACTCTAAAACTGCCCGACCATTTTTATAGATCGGTAAGACATATTGAAGGAATGATTACATAAAATTGTATGCCCCAATAATTCCAGCTTGCAATAAAAACCTTTGCCATGGGTGACAGTTCAGCAACAGCCAGTCAGCTGAGAGCATGTCAGTTGTTGCAATGGTAATGCTAATGATGGTAAGTTGCAATTATTGCAGAGTGTTAAATGAAGAGGGCCTCGGGTGTGACAAGAGTGTACTGACTACCTGTGAAGTTTCTACGAGTTGAAGGTCGGTCTCTGCAAATCCTTATGATGCTAGAGGGGAGAGGAGAGTGGTTAGAGCATTGAAAAAGACTAGCCCCGTAGGAGCTAATTCTGTATCCATAAAATTAGATTTTAAAGGAACATGGTAGTCTATGAGATAATTTAAAACTATATGATCAAAAGTGAAATAATATACAAATAGTGAATGGTCACGAGTGCAATGGTACGAGATTTCGCACGAGGTGAAAGATAGAGGCGCTCTATTCAACGAGGCGAAGCCGAGTTGAATAGAGCGCCTCATCTTTCACCGAGTGCGAAATCTCGTTCCATTGCACGAGTAAAGACCATACACTATTTGATTTATACAACGTCCAAGTAGATCTTTTTGGTCTAAGTAGGCCTAGAAGTCTATATATGTATGAAAAATATAGCTATACATGTGGATCTACTGCGATTCTCTTTCTGGCTTGTGCAATCAGGGCGTTTTAGATACAGGTCATCACAGCCGAGCCTAGCGCTCATACACACGTACACTACCACTACGAAGGCCTACGTACGCACATGCATGTACCGCACACGTACACTGCGCTAGCTGCATGCGATCCTCAATATGCAACACACAGTACACGCAGTACCGTACAATTTCTTGAACCGTGGAATAGAACGAAAAAATCGAACCAAGTTGCACGCAAAAATAGAATAAAAATTGCACGGCGCGCTGAATGGAGTACTTATTGAATATCACGTGACCAACAATCCTCCAATCAAATTACAAGGATCTACTTGGACGTTGTATAAAACCTGCAGGTTCATCAAATATTTGAGTAAAACTAATGAATGAGTAGAATTATTAGTATTTGTAATATCATTTTTAAAAAATGGCATCGTATGGCAGACTGAAAATGGCGTCTTTGGTCATATGACTATGACATCATAACTTTAGATGAGCAGCTGTTTGGCTTGCACTATACAATAGATATCACCTGTTTCCAGATTTCTGTCATAAATGTTCTTTGTTTTGTTGCATTTCTATTCTAACCTCTCTTCAAGGTCCATTGATACAAGAAGTTTTCCGTACACTTTTTAATAAAGAGTGAAAGTGCTCCTTTATGTGATTTTGGGGGAAAAGTTTTATGTTTAGAGATTTTGTCTAGACATTACAAATGGAGAACCGCTCAACTATGACATCATTATTGCAATATAGAGCAGTGAGACATTTCCATGGTCACTATAGAATGCCATTATTAATGATGTTTAAAAAGATACTTGAGAAGGTACTAAATGCTTTGTAAATCCCTGTGTTGATTCAGTCTTTAGATGCCTCAGGCCTCAAGTTAGTTTCACTTTTGTGGTATAATATCTGCATCAAGGGGCCTTGCACATGATCACAGGAAGTTTGTGTATCTATGGGATTTGTGAGCCATTGGCAATACAAAATCAAGTTGTCTCCGGTTTCTATTCTGTCGCTGATTACACCAATTTACTGTATATTTATTTATAAGAGGAGAGGAAACGTGAACTTTTTTAACAGCTCAGCACTATTCCGAGGAGTGAAGGGGAAATTGATTGGTTTAATATGTATTACCCTACAAGTCAACATTATCATTTGAGGACTACATTTAATTACAGGAAATTTATATCTGTTTCGTAATCTCTGGAATGGACCTGACATGTGAGAAAGATAGACAGACATTATTAAAGTTGTCTTTTGATTACATATTATACTATATATAGATGAACTGTAAGTTCTTAAAGCAAATGTTGTATTGTATATAATACCGACTTGCATAATTACACCCACTGGCTGAGCAAGTACCTTTCGTCATTGTTTTGAAATAGATGAAAGTGAGAGGAAATGAAATGTATTAAAGATTTGGTGTTACTTTCATGCACATTTGAACTATGAAAAAGACAGATGAATGTTCCGTTGAATAAATGTTAATGCCAGCGTCTTGACCATCATTTGAAATTTAAACTTTTAAAAGCCATCTCCAAATTGATTTGATAAATAATTTAAAATGTAAATAAACAGAATGATACAAGTTTCTTCAGAACCTGAAAAGGCATGTAAAGAAAGTCAAGGAATGTGGAAGGTCCACATATTTTCGCAAAGCAGTGATCTTTCACACATAATAAATATTGACATGTGTTAATAATGTGTTTGGTAGAGAATCTAGAAACTGTATATGTACAGCAAGAAGGAGGGTGGTGTTTATGACTGCTTAACCCATTGAGGATGAGTCCTGAGCGTACTCGGGCATGTGTCTATGGGAAAGGGGTGTTGTAGCAAAATCAGTCCGTCCTCAACTGCCTAATATCAACAATCCACCCTCTGCACAGAAACAGACTGAGTAGAATTGAAATAGCATCGGAGTTTGCCAAGTTGCCAAATGGAGAGGAAGTTTGAATCAAAATTTGATGCTCAACTTGGACACTAGATTTAAACCTAAAGATGAACTTTTCCCACAAACTGTCACACGTCCAACTTATCATTATTCAAACTAGACTGGTTTCCAGGATTCTTGCTGCTGAAGCCTAAATATTTTGTCTTCTTTTAGCATGGATGATTCTCCTCAGTACTGACTTGAGATATCTCCAAAATCTTTCATATGACTGAATAAAATGTGTTTAATTAATATACCCATCAGTGTTGAATAAAGACTAGTGTTTTCTGATCCCACTCCATATCTAGACGATACTCTGGCCAATGTCTAAAATGAAATTGCACAAAGGTACATAACTCAAGCTTATATATGGCCCTTGTTTGAGCATTGTCGATTTGGACTGAATACTGATTTGAAATGTGTTCAAAGCTTTTCATGTAACCCTCCTCAAAATGCTGTAAGAGATAGACACTCATACCTTCTATATATATTGCTTGTGATATCAGACTGTTCTATTCAGTATACAATACCTGCAATGTCATATTCCTTTGATGCTAGTGAGGCTAAAAACGGAGAGGACATTTAGCTTGTATGGGGATACTAGGTATTCTGTCTCTTTCTCTTGTTGCGTCAGGGACAGGTACGACTTGCGGCTCATTTGTTTTTGTGGTGGGCCAAGGATATTAGTGTGATTTCCTCGTCACCAGGCTATTAATACTCCTTGGTGAGAGGAAGGGGGGGGGGGGTTTAATTTGACATGATGTCATGCTGGAAATATCTGTCGCGGAATCCCATTCGAGGGTCATAGTGATGGGATTCCCTCAGTATTACATGCCAGTTTGTGATTATATAACTCTTGTGCATATTTCCCAAGAAACCTCACTTTTTTTCTCAGCTGGTTTAGGCACTTTACTTTTTTAAAAGCAACCTAATGCTTAACCTGTTAAAGATTACTGTACTTATGTATAAGCTGTTATTTTTGTGAGGGTTTAAAATATGCACATTTTTGCAAATTTCATGAATCACAGTTGAATCACGAATTTAACAACATACGAAAATGTCGCCATGTGCTAGGTTTATAGTGCATTTGTGATAGAGTCAGTGTCATTTTGTGAAAACAACATCTTGTGAAAATGTCTGTAACCCTCTCATTCTCGTAAGTAACTGTATGTGAAAATAACAGCTTATACAGTAAGAAGTGTTGAGTAAACTCGGGCAAGTGTCCATCAGAAAATGTGTGTTATAGCAATATCAGCTCATCCTCAAGGGGTTAAGCATGCTCAATGTAAAATTTATGGAATTCACATTCAAACAAAGAATGAACTTGTGTATATTCAAGGTGCCCAGAATGGCCTGTCAGTTAGCCTTTAGGGAAGAATCCATTTCATTGTTGTGCATCAAATGCATTAATAAACTTTTTCCATTATTATTGTCAAATACTAGACTTTAACAAACAAATTGTAACTGTCACGTGAATGCTCTGGCAAGCACCCTTCATACAGATTACATTCTTGGATAATCATTATATCAGAGATGTATTATGAATTTCTATTATAAACAAGCATGCCTGTTATCGCAAATGTACTTTTTCTGCTTGGGCGCAAAGTGGAACTACACACTGGCTTTAAATGTAGCATGGCTATCAAAAGGGTGTGATGTGAGTTTCATTGCATCTCCATTTAATACTTTGTGGCATGTAGAGGCCCACACCAATATGTTGTAGACCTTGAGATGTATGGCTTTATTTCAAAATGAAACTACTTCTACTACTTCTAGTTACAGTACTACTGGTTCTAGTACAATTGCTTTCATATTTGAATCTCTTTGATATATCCAATGTTTTCCATTGATTTACTTTCGTATTCAGTGGTCCTCAAATGGAGACACAGCACTGCATTGTATCCTATCTTTAAATTAACATCAACGTTCGTTAGGACCAACAGTATGTCTTTCAGTTAGTACCCCGGGAGGTTGATGGTTTAGATCATTTTTCCAATTACCTTGAAAGAATTCACCATGTGTTTGCTTTCACAAGTGCAATGTTCTTTGAATAATTCAAGGGAAGAAAAACTTATTGCTGCATATATCATTATTAAAGTATAATATTAGTAGTGTTCATGTAAAATAAGTAGAGAATTTTTCATGTACAGCTTAAATTACAAAATGTGTTTAACAAGTAGATATTGATGGCTTGTGTATATTTTTTCTTCATCCAGGCTGCATCTCCTACAAAGGGTCTAGCAGCCGATCCCACAATACCACGCTATAGTTTAGAGAGGAGGCCAGCTGCGCCAGGCACCATCACATATGGAACCATTACACCCGGCACCATAGTGCCAGGTACTATTGCACCAGGCACCATTACACCGGGTGCCATTACACCAGGGGCCATTACACCGGATGGTATAGTGCCGGGGCTGACAACACCTGGAGCTATTACACCGGGGGCAGAGAGCGACACCAGCATTGAGAGTGGGGCAAGGAGAGACATCGCGGCGGCGTTCCTGCTGCCCAGCCCCGGAACACCAACCAGCACATTCAACGGTGGTGTTTGTGGTTAGTATACACTTTGGTGTTTGTGTCGATCATACCTTCTATCAGATGACAGGACAAAAATTATCATCTCATGTGTTGAGGTGTGAATTTTCTTCAATTTGTCTCCCTCTACAAATGAAATTTATAAGATCACAACTGCCGATCTATGATTTAACAATCATGTCAGAAACAGGAACCATGGGACTCAATCCTGTCATCTACTGCTTATAAATTTCATTTGAAGAGGGAGACAAATTGAAAAAAATTCACACCTCAACATTCACCCTCTGCTTTACTCTTGCTTTTATCATCCCATGTGTTGTCGGGAAGTTTGCATGGTGATGTATAAATGAGAAAGAGAGGTCTGCAGTAATATACACTTGGTGTTAACACAAATCTCTCTTCCTCAAGTGTCATCTTCATTGTAGATCTGTATTTTGAAAGTGATGTTACATGTATATGGAAGAATTTTAAAAGTTAGACACAGTGTTAAGTGTTAGTCCATGGTGCTTATCAGAGTCAGGAGTGAGCATATCCGTCCAACACCTTTTCATTTGTCCTATTTGCTCTCTCATTGTCCATTTCGATTTCGCAGTCGAGTCACCAGACCTCTCCCCAACCTCCATCCGGAGTTCCATCAGCATAACGTCCCACGGCTCCGTGGACGACGTGGGGTCTGTGGGAGACCTGAAGGAGCCGTCCCTCTCCCTCGTCAGAGAAAACAGTGAGCAGAGCATCAGTGAGAAAGAGTGAGTTTCACCATCATATCATGCCACGCCTGGCATTAAACCCATTCCATACTGAATTCTGAAATCCACATAAACTTAATACACAGGCCACCAGGTTCCCGTAGGGATTAGGTTAACATAAAGAGTGATCTTCCATCTCAATACCACCAAGAAATCCCTAGATGAGATTTTGAAGTACATACCAATGATAGACTGAAGAATTCTGAGCTTTAATGTAAAACGCAACATGTCCAGATCTTATGTTCTTAACCCACCAAAATAAATGATTAAAAATCCAAGATGAAGATATGTTACTTTTGAGGAAGGGGGTTATTCAAGGGCTTCCTATTTTAAAGTGAACCATTCCAGTAAGTAGAGCATATCATTCCATGAATTACTTGTGTTAAACAGAAAGGCCAATGTTCGTATCAAAATCAAATTTCAAATCAGCCTATCCTGCAAAATGGCTAAATGTGTGGCAACCTTGTGACTCATCCATGTAAAGCCTGTCAGTCAGTTCTTGATGCTGTATTGTTCTGTTGATTATGTTGACTCTTTTTATTCTGTACCAAATAATTACAGAGGGATAGCATAGGTTTCTAAATTCTCTCAGTTCCCCGCATACCTGCCTGTCAAACTTTGCTTTTAGTTTTGTATACTCTCTTGTCCAAAATGTTGCTGCTTTGAGGGAGGAACCCACGGAAGTTAATTAGCTTCAATTAGCTGGCAAATCTTCATACCTTCCGATTAAAGTTAAATTGGACAGAAAAAAAAATGTTTGATATGTGAGGAGAACTACATACAAAAAGGACCCATGACACTGAGATTGGCATAGAAGTGAAACAGTACTTATGGTACTTGAAGAGAAATGCGAGCCACCCTTTATTGCCAGGCACTGCGGTATCATTCACATTTGGGGATGAGGAGCCCAACATGTGTTCTTGTCCTCATCTCATCAATGGGTTGGAGACGGGGATTCCTGGGCCCCATGTCTGTCTCATCTCATATGTCTCTACTTTGCTCTCTCTATTGGATACTTTGTCTGCTGTCTGTCTGTCTGTCTATCTGTTTATCTGTCTGTCTGTCTGTCTGTCTATATGTTTATCTGTCTGTCTATCTTTCTGTCTGTCAGTTAGTCTGTCTGTCTGAGCATTTTTCTATCTGTCTGTCTATGTCTTTAATATCTACATGTATCTGTCTTGTCTACTTATCTTTCTGTCTGTCTTTCTCTGTCTGTTAGTCTGTATGTCTATCTGCATGTTAGTTTGTCTGTCTGTCTGTTTATCTGTCTGTGCTGAGTTTCTCTCCTTCCCTCTTATAGTAACTCTACTCCATGCTCTTCCTTACTTGGTATATGTCTGTCTGTCTGTCTGTACAAATCTGTCTTTCCACCATCTCTCTTTAAAGTCTTCCTTACCTCTTTACACTGTATTTTACACAGTGCCCCTCTGTTTGTCTTTTCCTCTGTCTGTATGTCTGTCTGTACCCATCCTTCCCCTATGTCTCCTTTTTTCCCTTTACTGTCCTTCTTTAAATGCTCTGTTCATTGTCTTTCTGTCTCTACCCCTTCTCTCTGATATTTTTCTATTACTCCCTTACTTACTCTCTCTATCTCTCTGTTCTTCTGACTCTAGCTATCTCTGTCCTTTAACTCGTCTGGTTGCCAATTTGTCTATATCCAATATTGCATGTTTTTCATATCTTTTCTTCATGCTTCCTTTTCAATATTATGTTTGTCTGTCCATATTTCTTTCTGCATAAAGAATTATATCTATTCCCTCTTCTCTCTGAACTCTTTCTCGACATTCTTTCATATTCTTTGTCCTTCTGTCTGTCTGTCCTTCTGTCTGTCTGTCTGTAATCCTCTCCAGCCCTTTATTCTTCTCTTTGCTCTACTTTCTTTCTCCCCTTTCTCTCCCTCCCTCGCTCTCCGTGTCCGTCCCATACCTGTGATAATAGCGCACCCCTTGATTTGTGGGCTGGTCATGGGCATCAAAGACATTTCTGAGATGTTTGGCTGGGGGGTAGAAGGGATGTTCACAACTTGACATCTACGCCGTCTGCGTTCTTTGCCTAAGCACTTCTCCTCTTAGGCAGAAAGAAACTATTCATCCCTAATTTGATTTATAAGCATCATACTTTATGATAGGTCACTCAGAGTTTAAAAGATCATTTTAAATAAAGTGAAGAAAGAAATTGGTACAATGCATATGAAACATGTACATGTTTATTTCATGCTGAAAATCGAAACTTCAAAGTCATTCAAATTCAAAATTTAAATTGAAGATGGAAGGGACATTTCCATTCTCAGTGCATGGCCCACGAAAATTCATTAGTGAACTTTATATCATTAGTAAATGTATGGACAAAAATGTCCCTCTGAGTTTGCTCCATTCGACAAGATTTACATGTATTTCTCTTTGCCACATGAAAGGCAAATGTACTTAAGCAAAATGTCACTAAAATGGTGAATCTAAATGATAATGCCAAAGTTTTAGAGAGTAGGAAATGTCCAGTAATTCTATTGATAATGTATATTAATTTATACAAAAATATTTGCCTAAATTTTCCTAATAACTGTGAGTCCTGTGAGAAGAGTGTTAAAGATAATGCAAAAGGCTTTCAAATACTGCTACTGCTATTGCCATCATTAAGAGATATGTTTATTGTGAATTTGGCTCACTCAATCAAATCTTTCTTCATGCTGAGTACAAAAAATTATACGCTTAGAAAATTGCCACTTATTTTGATAAACAGCCGTGCCATGCACAAAAGGTTATCGTCCATGTTTTATAAGGGTGTTTAATATTCCAAATCATTTGGTATCATTTGGTATCATCACCACAATAGAGAACCGAAGGGATGATGGCAGTCTTTTGTTATAGCTTAATGCTGGTTTCAAACAACATATCTTTGCACAAGGCTTCAGGCAGTGGGTTGGAGTGTACTATCATGGTTAGCAACCACCGTGTTCACAGATCTTCAGACTACATGAGGTTGTGTAGAACCAGTTTCCATGGCAATGAACAGCTACTATGATGATGCCACACCTTAGTAGTCTATGGATATGATGTGCTCAAAATGATTACCTCATGTCTCTGTGGCTTTTCACAGCAACATGGTGTTTGAGGATTCCGGCAAGGGGGTGGAGGATGGAGAGGGTGACGTGGAGAGCACCAGTGATGCTGGCACGGAGGAAGACCTGGAGGAGCTCGACAAGGAGACGCTCATACTCCGCCTCCAGGTTGCCAGGGAGGAGAAACTGTGAGCCAATCAGATTAACTTTGTATTAGAATGCTTTATTATTGTTGTTGGTATTGTTTGTGTATGTGTATGTTTGTGTGTGTGTGTGTGTGTGTGTGTGTGTGTGTGTGTTCTTTTTTTTTTTGTGTGCATGTGTGTGTATGTTGGTGTTGGTACATGCATTTTTAGGAAGATTCTTTGGGATGTGTGGTTAACTGTTACAGTGGGCAGGCATTGCATGACTTGGAATGTTTCATGTATTACAAGATTAAACACATTGTGATGGGTGCAATATGAGGTTATAATGAATACCTGATGTCCAGTGTACATATGTTGTTGTTTTTTTTATTCATTTATTTCAGTTAATTGTACCTACTAATGGAATGGACAAATTGTAATGAATTCATTGCTGCTGAAAGTTTCTTTCTGTGTACCAGATAGGTTGTCATTGTAAATTATTGTTATTGGTTTTTTTTTCTTCGTAAAAGTTACAAGGCTAACATATTTCAAATAGATGAGTAGGATAAGTACAAGACTAATAATTCGATCATATTAACACATTAGCTACAATAATTTATTATTCCTGTAGACATTGTATAGAGCCTACTAGAGACCCAAAGGTGATGGCTTAATGTCATCCTAGTTCTCACCTGACAAACCTCACTCAACACCACTGATATTGTTTCTGCCAGCATTTTTGAGAATCTTGTTCATCAGGGTACCTCCAAAATAATGGCAAGGGTTATTTGATTGTAAATGAATCGGCTTGTCTCTGAATTTGAAGGGATTATGGGGGTATAGTAATATATTTGCAGTCAACCTATGGTGCAGGTTTACCTGTGCTGGTATACTTTCTTTTGATGATGAGAATGATGCCACATTCCAGTTGCTTTAGCTTCTCAGAAACGTGAAAGCAAAATTTGTGCATACAAAGAGGTTAGATTAAAAATTGAGTGGTATACTCATGTATTCGGATAGCAAAGACGATTTCACAAGTATATTGGTAAATCAGCATTGATATGAAATTAATTTACCCCTGACCCTACTCCCCCCCCCCCCCCCAAAAAAAAAGAAAAAGAAAAAAGAAGACAATAATGACCTCTGGTTTGTACATGTACATGTATATACTGCTTTGGCTGTTAGCCACAATGTTTGTATTTTGCCAGCATTTAGAAATGATTATTCAAGTATCTTCACATTTACAATACCAGAAATTTATGGGATTATGAGAGGAAATGAACTAGCCTTTAAAATTCTTCTATAGGCTTAGGAAACGAAATCTGTGTCACAGGTTGTGTGTAATAATGTCGATCGTGGATCATGCTAGGGAGATTGAGATGTGTTTTTATTAGGCGTGATAGTGGTGTCTCACCTGGCAAACGATTTGCCCGATCCAGAGCACTCGTGCAGGAATTTGCTGCAGTAGGTCGGGGCCGTAATGTTTCTGACAGAATGTGGGGAGCAGAACCATGGTATAATTGCCACGCATACCTGGCAGTGTGCTCAGCAGTCTCAAAGGGGGGGGGGAGCTTATTGGGTGTGGGCTTCCTTTTAACACTTTGTGCACCTTGAGTTCTTGTTGGTGCAGAAAAGCCCATAGTGTTGTACACACTGTTCAAAGTACCCAGCACAAAAACTGGTATAGTTATTTTCAAAACCATCATCTATAGGGGCCTTGTCCCAGTTACTATCAAATGTGCAAGACCTAGAGGTACAAGGTGTAGGGATTCAAAATCTCAATGGGGAATGGGGTAACATAGACTGATCATATTGTGAATGAAACATTTTCAATTCTACTTTCAGTCCTGACAGGTATACTGTATAACTGAGATGGATGCAATGTAGATGGGTATATTGCCTTTTTAGAGGTGTTACATAACACTGAACATCCCTGTCGGAGTTATATTTTCCCCAAGAGATTATTATATTTTTTCCCTGAAGCACGCAGTGCTGAGGGAAATTATTGTCTCGAGGGGAAAATGTAACTCCCAGGAGAGACTGTCAAAATATAACAATGATAGACAAGGCAATATTTGTCTAATGTTTATGCAGTATGGTCTACATAAATACACATCATCTTATTCTAGCCCTGTTGGCAGGCAGTCACATTCTGAAATTACTAGTATATGTATATGTATTTACCTGACTTAATGTCACTGTTTGCAATTAACTATTTTGATCCTTCCAGCATTAGTCACATAATTGCATTATGTCCAATCACTAACCAGTATAGATATATTACATGTGTATATAGACCATCTTTTTGTGTGTGTGTGTATATATATAATACACACATATAGAACGAAGGTTAAATACCCGATACATTGTGTTTACCGTGGATACTTTTTATGTGAATTTTATTAATTGACTGATATTTGTCAAATGAACACTTTGTGATAATATTGCCTCCATAATACAAATTTGTTAAAATAACTAATTTTTCTTGAAAAGAGTTATCACTCTGTGTCATTACACTGCCGTGTTCTCTAGATTGTGAAGTCAATAATTCAAAAAATAGTCTCACAAGTCGTGAAATATGATACATTGAAATATTATGCTCATAAAACATTATGCCGTATACAGTAGTTTATAGATGATGTAAAGAAATAAGATAGGTATGTGGATAGCCTGATGGAAAGACAGACAGACAGAAAGAAAGATAAGTTTATAAGTAGGTATATTGATAGGTAGATAGAGAGATAGACAGATGGATAGATAGATGGATGGATAGATAGATGGATAGATATATAGCTATATATAGATAGATGGATAGATAGATGGATAGATAGATGGATAGATAGATAGATAGATAGATAGATGGATAGATATATAGATAGATAGATGGATAGATATATAGATAGATAGATGGATAGATAGATAGATGGATAGATAGATGGATAGATAGATAGATAGATGGATAGATAGATGGATAGATATATAGATAGATAGATGGATAGATAGATGGATGGATAGATAGATAGATAGATGGATAGATAGATAGATGGATAGATAGATGGATGGATAGATAGATAGATAGATGGATAGATAGATGGATAGATAGATAGATAGATGGATAGATAGATGGATAGATAGATGGATAGATAGATAGATAGATAGATAGATTAATAGATAAAGAAACAAAAAGAGAGAGGGGAGAGAGAAAGATGAAAGTTATACACGAACTTTCATTTGCTGTGGCTAGAACCTTTACTAATATTAAATATGAAATGTTCCTTACATGTTAAAACGTGAAGTCATCGTAGTAACTATGGTTAGTCAAAGTTTAAATGAGACTTTTATTTTTCCATGGCACCTGCTGAAATCATGATATGCCATTTAATCAGAATATATGGTCCACTGATGGAAAAAAAAAGAAGAAGGATGAATTGGTGTAGATATTCCCAAATTTGCATTTGTGCATCAACAGCCTCTGTGAAATAGTATTCTGACAACTAAATCCAATCTGTCAGTCATTGCTGATGCATATGATTAAATTGTACACACATCTTTGTGTATGAGAGATATAAATGATTGATGCCTACTAGTAACTGTCATGCCTACTAGACCATGCAATGAATTATTCATGAGGGAGCAACACGCAACAAGCCATAATTCCTGGTAAAGTGTGATATTCTTGGAATTGATTCCAACTCTTTCATACCCTGGATCTCATTTCAATGGGCCTTCCCTCACAGAATCACATGGCATATAGTGAAAAAAAGCAATAAAATATTGATGAAAATGGCTTTCAACATCAAACACTGATTGAAAGGAAATGTGTTACATTCAAGCTTTGTACATCACTATGTATAGAAAGGTGTTTCCTATTTTCATGTATATGGCAAGTATCCAGGTGTTCCACACAGACATCTGGGCCCTGTTTTATCAAAAGATATATCAATTATAAATTTCCTTAACACACAGGCTGCCATAGACTTATGATAGAAATCAACTATCTAATCAATCATAACTCTTCATAAAAACAGGGCCCTGATTCCATAAAATAGTTCACAAAATAAAGTTAAAAGTGTGTGTGTATGTGTGTGTGTGTGTGTGTGTCTGTCTGTCTGTCTGTCTGTCTGTCTGTCTGTCTATCTGTCTGTTTGGCTGGCTGGCTGGCTGGCTGTGTATCTGGCCATTGTCATATTGGGACCTTTATACTGTATGTCCCATTTAAAAAAAAAAAATAATAATCCCTCTTTCCGCAACGATAACTAGTCAATCAGTCCAAATGCAATTTCAAGATATAAGACTATAACTTATTACCTAGATCTTACTGGAAACCCCATTCCATGTGCTTCAGTGGTCAAAGAGAAATGAGGATCTTTGCAAAGCACGTCAGGAATCCCGTTCCTCCAAGTTCTGTCTATTGTGTTCGAAGTTTAAGGAGCATCCAAGTGCTTAACTCAGAAGAAATTGACCCATGACATGCTTCACAGCGATCAACATTTTTCTGTAACCACTTAAAGATAATAAAAAGTTTTGGTACCTCAAAAGTTTCCCTGAATTTCCTTGTCTTGGTTTGTGTTTCACGTTAAAGTACGTTGTCTGTGAGAATTACTCGCCCCAAAGTGCTCTCATGTCTTAGTAATCATGCAATAATGGTTTCGTACCAGAGCCGTCGCCGTACGGCATCGATAAATATTGTACGAAACCACTGACTGCGACCAGCAGTGTGCAGCCCATTGTATGCATAGCTAACTGCGACCAGCAGCCCCATACGCATAGCGTAATGGGGCTTCGCATTGTAGCATTCAGGATCATGACAGAATTAGTATCGCGGGTAAATGGCAACTTAAAATCCAAAAATTTCTTCGATTTGAAGACTTACCAATTAAGTTGAAGTATTGAAAACAGGCTTCGAACAACGTTTGGTTCTGCCAATAGTCCCTTTCTTTTCGAATTGATGACTGAATGTGACTCAGTTGAGAGGACCTTGGGAGAGCTACTACACTGACTATTACGGCCAGTGCATGCGCACACAAACATCTTATCCGTTGATGGATTTGAAATTTGTGCGCATGCGATGTGTTCGCATGCAATGGCTGTAGTATTCAGTGTATGGTAGCTCTCCCAAGGTCTTCTCGACCGAGTCACATTCAGTCATCAATTCGAACAGAAAGGGACTATAGGCAGAACCAAACGTTGCCCGAAGCCTGTATTCAATACTTCACCTTAATTGGTAAGTCTTCAAATTGAAGAATTTTTAGGATTTTAAGTTGACATTTATCCTGCGATACTAAATCTGTCATGATCCTGAATGCTACAATGCGAAGCCCGATTACGCTATGCGTATGGGACTGCTGGTCGCTATGCGTATGGGGCTGCTGGTTGCAGTTAATTGCATGATTACTAAGACATGAGAGCACTTTGGGGCGAGTAAGTCTCACAGTGTTAGTTATATGAAAGGTACTTTAACCTGAAACACAAACTAAGACAAGGAAATTCAAGGAAACTTTTGAGGTACCAAAACTTTTTATTATCTTTAACCTTAGTGAATGGGTTTTTCTGCAAAATGTAGGTAAGAAGTTATAGTTTAATTCCCTAGAATAGCATTCAGTTTGTTTAATCAGTTTAAAAGTTATCAATAAAAAATGTGATTGTAGGGGTTGTTTTTTTTTTTTTGTGTGTGTGTGTGTTTCTTTGTTTTGTTTTGTTTTTTGTTTTTTTTGAGGGGGGGCATACTGTACAGCGTGATTTATGCATTAATCACTCAAGAATTTGCAAGCAAAGTGAATTTTCACCATGCAGGCATTTTGCCTATCTTATTTCTCTCATTTTCAGTTTTTGGTGGCCTGTGGATGTGATGTTGTAATTGTTTTTCTTGTAACCATTATGACTTTGTTATGTCTTGGTGTTTATTAAAATGAAAAGAAAATTAGTGATATGAAATGAAGAGACTTTTTGTAATCCATCTACCTTTAGAAATATATGTATTTGTTAAACCAGTCCACTGACCTAACATTGTCATCACTCAAAAAAAAAAGGCAAAACTTACATTTGTTTTTTATTGTCAGATACAAACTAGATTTGATTGACTGTAGTGGTATAAGAACGTTTAAAATGTTGGTCAAAGTTAGGCTTCTTTTGTTTTGTTTGGTGTACATGACTCATACCTTCAATATCACGTAATACATTTTTTTTTTTCCTGGTGTGTTCACTAAATTTGTTTCAGCTTCCACTTAAAACATTTTGAGAAAAAAAATGCATCACAAACATATGAGTAAATGTGGAATAATACCTGAATACGAGCTGACCTTTACTGAAGCTGAATTGCATGACGTATGCAATATCAGAAATACATTTTTGTGTTGGTATAATTCAGGGGATGCCAAATGACTTGTGACAATTAATCCCAAGCGATGGATTCTGGATTTCTCCCCCATTTTCCCCCCACCCCCTCATCCCCAATGCAGGGAGACGCAGCGGAAACTGAAAAGTGCGATGAACCGAGAGACAACCTACCAGCAGATGCTGAAGAAGAGAGAGCAAGATATCATGAGACTGGATGACAAACTGGGACAACTGGAGCAGGTCCAGCATCTCAGCAGGTAGATGGAGAAAGAGAGAGATATAGAGGAATAGATAAAGATAAAAAGATGGAGATTATGGTGGAAGAAAGAAGCAGAGATAGAGATAGATGATAGAGGAGAAATTGAGAGACATACAGAGAGGTTGGGTGAGAGAGAAATGTATAGAGATGATAAGGGAGAGAGAGAGGTATATAGAGAGATGGTAAGAGAGAGAAAGAGGTACATATACAGAGAGATAGGTGGAGTAAGAGAGAGATATATATAGTGAGATGGTATTAAGGGAGAAAGAGAGGGAGATATATATGTATAAAGACGGAATGATGGAGGTTATGATGGGCAACAGAAGGAGAGATACAAATGTTAAGGGCGGAGAGAGAGAGAATAGATTTAGAAAGAAATTTACAGAGAAGGGTTGGTCAAGAGAAATGTATAGAGAGAGATGAGAGAGACAAGAAAGAGACGGATACAGAAAGACGGAGAAAAAGATATAGAAATATACATAGAGATAGAGAGAAAGAAAGAGACAGACAAAAAGGTATATATATATAGAGAGAGAAGAGGGAAGAGAAGGAGAATGATAAAGATTATTGAGAGAGAGGGAGAGAGAGAGAGAGGAAAGAGATCACAGATGGAGAGATAAAGAAGAAGAGATTGATTGCAGGAAAGAGAGAGTGAGAGACAGCATGTAAGATATAAAGATAACAGAGTGAAAATGGTATATAGGGAAAAAGACTTCATTACAGTGCAGATAGATAAACACATTAAAAAAAAAAAAAACCAGGCACCCAGTTGGAGAAATCTAGAGCCAGGTATTGCAAAAACAAGGATAGAGGATCAATAGAATCAATGTTAAAATTACGTGTCTGAATTTGGATTTAAATCATGTGATAAAGGTAAAACCATGGCATATGTTCAGGTATGGAATAAGAGCAGAAGAGCACAATTTCCTAGAAGTGATATCTCCTTTCAAGCAAACTCTATAAACCAAATATTTCAGTTCTTAGTGAGCGTGATACAAGTGAATTTACTCAAAGTCTTGTCCTCATCATACAAAAACCCCTCTCAGCCACATCTAGGGCAATGAGTCAGTTACTATGGCAACCATATAAGACAGAAATGCAATATACATTCTTGAAATGTGTAGACATTCTTTATCTCTGCATGATCTCCATCCCCAGGGACCTCCTGAATGAGGAAGACTTGAAGATGGCCAAGAGGAATGTCCAGGACCTCCAGGATACACTCAAGATGTACCAGGAGCAGAACGTCTTCCTCAACTCGGAGGTGCGCAAACAGGCGGGACTCAAGTGCCGGGCCCGAGCAAAGATGGAGGGGATGCAGAGGTGAGGCGGACATTCATTGGATCCATCATTTGATGCTGATGATTTACATTCAGTAATTTTATGACACTGTCTTCTCAGATGTGATAATTGTGCAAGTAATGATACACAAGTTTGTATCTTTTAACACTTTATGCAAACAAAGGGAAATTGACCAGAAACATATCTTTTTATATCATATGTCTTTCTGGTCGGTCTCCCTTTGTTTGCGTTTATTATATTTTCAAAAAGTTGCATCACTTTCGCAATCCCTTACATTTACCCTGGTTTATATCAGGTTTTATAAAGCTTCTGACCACGCAAGTGATGAAAATATGGGGTTTTAGGGCTTTCCGTAGCTCAGTCAGTAAGAGTATTGGTCTAGCAATCTGGAAGTCTCATGTTTAAATCCTGATGGAATCCCATTTTTTTGTGCATTTTTCAGTCAATCTTTACTATTCTAACCAGTTGACAAATATTCTTCAAAAGAAAAAATTAAGGGCTGTCACACTCTCCAGAACATCGAAGGCACACTCATTCCCTCCACACCCCCTGGGAAAAATGGTTAATGAATGGCAGTAATGTTTTCCCATTAATTTGATAAAAGAAACATGGAAAAACGCACTGTCAGACTAAGTTTCCATATTTTGTCATTTAATACCCATGAATTTTGATCAGCTTAGAGGCAGATTTAATTATTCGTCATCTCTCGAGGGTGATTCCCTCATATTTTTTTTTTCTCCGCCCGGCAAGCTTGCATCAGTGACTTGGGAGATTAAGAGATTATATATGAAAGGAACATTTGATTAATCCGTCTCATTGAAGATTTGAATGACTCAGCAAGGTCAAACATTAGCTCAAAGAGCAAGGCTGCCGTGTACCGATGCTTTCTCTGAAAGATATTTGTCTGTTAACGACTCGAGGGAAACATTCCCTATGCCAGCGACCATCTGTCTTCCTTGGGGCCGAATATTTTTCTTTCTTTAGAAGAGGTAACTGTCTCTTGGTGAGGGAATGTCATTTGCAAAGGCTCTCACTTTTCTGTGTGTGTGGCTGTGTACGTAAGTGTATAAATATCTATGTTTGTGTGTGTGTGTGTGTGTGTGTGTGTGTGTTGTGTTGTGTCTGTGTACATGTATCTCCCTCGCTATGCTTTCTCTCTCTCTTTCTTTCTTACTCAACAATTATATTCCCCTCCATTTTAATAAGATTTTGTTTCGGTAACATGCCCCAGTGAACACAAAGGCATTTCTTCGTATTTGATGATGGTTGATTTGAATACAAATATCATGATTCATAGTGCTGCAAGTGGGAATCATTGACAAGAATGTTTGAAGTCAGGAAAATAAGATAATTGAGAGTCAAGAGATCAGGTATTTTAGGATGTTGAATTTTGGCCCATCTGGAGATGAACCAAAATCAGTTCTTGAGCATTTTGTGGGACAAAATATGAACAAAAACAAACCTGAAAAGAGTTCATGATATGTTTTGTGGTTTCTTTTATTTTTGTTGTTGTTGTTTTTGGTTTTTAATTTGTATTGGAGAATTTTTTGTTGTCCTTTCCTGGAGATCGGTGCAGCAATGAGTATTTCTACTTCATGTAATTTGTGTAAATTTTTGTACCCCATCAGGAGTCTCTGAAAACTAACCATTTGTTCTCTTTCAACACATATATAGCTGTTGAGGATATTTTCACATTATGTACTGAGGTACATAATCTGTCTCGACAAATGAGGGTTTTAAAAATGTAATCTCTGCACCTACTTTGTATGTACTCTGCATGAGAGTCTTTAGTTCTAGCGATTTTGTCAGTAATGCCAAACACAGCTTGCACAGAAACCTACTAGCACTAACACACGGGCTCAAATGAATACGAAGACACATGCACACACATGCACACACATGCACTCATACACACACATGTTCTGCTACTGTATTAGTGTTTAGTCATCTGATGAAGTACACCATTCAACCCATTCAAAATGTGCAGTGGAAATCTTGAAGATATTTTTGCAGGTTTGGGAATTTTATGTAGCCAAAAGTTTCACAAGAAATGCAAAAATTAATGTACTGAGAACATTTCTGCATTTACAGTGCTCATATTTGTCTGTTTTCACCCAAATTTCATTGCACCCCCACAACCCGATGCAGGAGGATAGCCCACATGGACGCAGAGTTGACCCGATGCAAGCGAGAGTTCATTCACCTCATGACCTGTCACGTAGAGGTCACGTCACTGGATCACAAAGACAACATTCCTATGAACCTCAACTGGTCTGATGCAGTGAGTCTCTCTCTCTTTCTTTCTGTCTCTATTTCTGCCTACAAATTGATTTTTACCTCTGCCAATGGAGGAGGTTATTAGGTGATACGCTATCAGTGTATCACCTATTGTGTTTGCTAAAATCTTCCTTTATTTTTAGGTGATACGCTATCAGCGTATCACCTATTGTGATTGCTAAAATCTTCCTTTATTTTTTTTGTTCTTCTTTCTTTCTGGACAATTTTGTGTCATCTATATCTCAACAATGACATGGCAGAATAACATGAAATTTTCAGTCAACGTATCTCATGACAATATCTAACCACAATAACATTTTCATGACAATAACATATCTCTGACATCATCTAGGCGCCTTTTTGTGATTTTTGCACAATGTCACATGATCGATCATAACTTCATAACTAAATGTTATTTCTGTATCATTTGAGGTGGACATAAAGTTCAGGTCACGACTGATCGTCCTGTACTATGCTAATTACCAAGGTCAACATGAATGCGCGTCAAAATGTTAAAATGCTCACAATGACTTCCCAATGGGAAATCTCAAAGTTTCAGACAATTTTAAGCATTTCAAAAAATTTTTGGGCGTTTTCGGGCGCACAGCGCATAAGCAACATGCAAATGCACTTTTTTTCGACTGATTTGGATTTCTGATACATTAAGTAACAATATCCAGTGATTTCCGATCGATTTTGGCCTATAACAAAGGAATGCACTGGCGTCAAAGTTAAAATTCCGCGCGCACGTCTATGTGCAAATATAGTAAAAATACATGTCTTTGTTTATTTTGCCATAGCTCTTGAAAATGTCCGGCAACCCTACATATCTCAATACAACTACAAGGCGCTATATCACATTCTTTTCTTTGTTGATCACAAATGACCGACATCTGATGGCCCCAAGCGTATCACCTAACTCGTCTTCAGTGTGACGAGTTTCATATCTCGTTATGATTGATTATTCTAAGATTTTTTTTTTCCTGTAACAATAATATTCTGTTGAGTGATGCTGATGAAGCCAAGCTAAAATACATAGGTAACGTACATAAAAGAATAAAAGAAAAGTAACAAAATTTGCTGTTGGCAAATTTGCTTATACCAAGAGACAATCTGGGAGTTGCATGTTATACAATCCCATTGACAAAAAAAAAGAAGAATACTTAACATAAAAAAAACCCCTTGTTTTGATCGCAAGGGGCAGAATTCTGGCCAAAAGACGGACGCTTATCCACATCATTTATTTTGGCGAACATTAGCATGTGAGTTCTTTTATTTGCACCTTTTTTTTTTGCACTTTTCATAATGGTTGAATTAAATTGATAAGATAACCCCTTAAGGAGGCTCTTGCATAATCACAAATATCACCCATCTTCTTTTGACTTGTTACATCATTCTTAATTTTCATCTTTCTAGTTGGTCGTGTTATATTTCAGTATCTATCATTCGGATACTACATCTCTGAGAGTTCATTTTAATGAACACTCATATATACTACGTGCTTCAATCTCAGTCACGCTTTATCTTGACAAGGGAGTTCAAGATGTACTGACAGCAACAAATGAACAGTTTCAGAAATTTAAACGACAAATACATCGTCAAGCACACGATGCCTACAAGAAATAAAAATACATCTAAAAGATGATATTGAACAAAGGAGAGGTCATTGACTGGTGATCGCATGTAATCCCCGCCATGTTTGATCACGTGATTGATCCAGAAGGCTGCACGATCTGCTGGTGTCAGCGGACGATCCTTAAAGATAGCTGACAGTTGCTTAGCTCTATTGCAATATGTTTGATTCGTTAATACCTCGTTCATCTGTCGGTATACATAGTCAACGCTTAGGTGTGCTCTGTCAATGCCCAGGCCGATACCACGTGACGTCACGCGAACCATGTTATCAACTTGATCTGCGAAAAATGGGATAACGATCAGCGGAACGCCATGGTACAAGGCCTCGTGAAAACCATTGTTGCCCCCATGATACACGAACAACCTTGTTTTCGGGTGGCCTAACAGGTCGTTTTGAGGTAGCCATGGCAATGCCTTCACGTTTGACGGCAAGGGAAGCGAGGACATATCTTTGAGTTGAATAATGACTTTCTGGGGAATTCGTGCGAGTGCGTCGAGAAATATCTGCAGAACGTCAGGTCTAACGGAAGTGTAGGATGCAAAGTATGATCCTAATGTGAAAACAACAACCCCATGTTCACCCGAACTTTCCATGAAGTCGTTGAGATCCTTACCCAAGTCTTTTGCTGGTCCGGTCGTCAGTCCACCTACTGGAATGATGTTGGGCGTCAGTGGAAAGGGGAATTCCATAGCGAAGTCGCAACTGATGAGAAACAAATCCGTCATATTGCGCCATGATGCCATGGGGTCGCTTCCTCCCATGTAACTGCTCAAATTGTGCTTATAAAAAATACTCTGAAACTCTAAATGTGCGAAAAAATTAAACACTCTCATTGAAAACAAGGACAGCGTGTTGATGACTCTCTGGGTAAAACTCATTGATGATGTGTAACCCGTCATTGTGAATGGTTGGTAAGCTGGGCTGTAGGGAGATCCTACGGTGTCGAAAGCTTCGTTGTTTACCGTTGTCGGTGACGTCAAAATGAGGCGTGGGTCGTCCCTGGAACGGCTTCTGAGATACCCTTTAATAGCGAGACTGCACGGCCAGGCAATGTCGGCCACGATAGCATCCAGGGTTTCAAAGCGTTTCATCATGGCCTTGTCTTCCAAAACAGAGTCACACGTCTTAACTATCGCCCGTGTGTAAGTAGAGAAGAGCTTGTAGAACTGTAAGAGGCTTCCCGACTCACTGAATCCCAGTTCCTCTACCATCTGAAATAACTCCTTGACACTGTAATCAGGATCACTGTTGTGAAAAATTTCGAATTTAAAGAGTTCCGAATACTTGGCATCCTGGGCTCGGAAAGAATATTCTTCGCTGATTAGAAAGGTCACGTTGTGGCCTTGTTTTAGAAGGCTTCTGCCGATAGGTACCAGGGCTAAAAAGTGACTGCCTTCTCCGAAGTTTCCAATCATCAATATGTTGGCTGCATCAGTACCACTTCTTTCCAGACAAGAGATCAGTGTGAAGCAGACGCAAACTTTGAAAACTCGCGTTAAGAGACTTTCTCCCATGATCAGACGGAGTGTACCAAATGCCGGAAAACAAGCACCTGTGTGAAAAGCAGTAATACAGTTACTGATACCACAATACTTAATGAAGCCCCATGGAGAAACATGGTGATATCACACCAGACCTCATCACTTTCAGGTATAAAGGAAAACTAAAATTCATTCAAACCCGGAGTAACATTTCTTTCACAAAGGAGAATAAAGGGTATATGTGTGCCTGATAATGGTATTAGATATAACAGATGTCATGCACAATTTTTAATGCTGGCTCAGAACAAAGTCGATGATGGGGCATTATCTGTGGGTTCGACAAACTGCTGCGCTTCATGATGATCTACTGACACTCCAACATTGTAGGGCCTACAAGCTGCAGGTCTACGATACAGGATGTGCATCTTCTGAATGCACTAGTGTTTTATAACGTCGAATTTTATGCTAAACAAAAACAAAAACAAAACTGTGACAAACAAGTTGAGACTCACCTACGTTGGGAGAGCACTTTGCAACAATTGTACAAGCTGTATAACTGGATAGAGTTAGCTTTTATCTCGTCCAGTTGGCGATCACAGGTGTAGAGTGCGTTCAGTGCAAAAAGATAAACGGAGACCTGTGGGTCAGAGTCTATGCATACCGAGGTTCTTTACCCCCTGATACTTCCAGATGCAATCAGAATGCATTTTATTTTTAATATTCCACCATACTGCCCCTGCGAGGGACACGTTAGTGAAAAAAGAGGTGTGACCTGAAAAGAGCAAGTCAATGATTATACATGTAGCAGCTCGGCTCTTTGTATCCATGAATACAAAGTGCATTTTGAGGAACATTTTTTTTTTCTCAATAAATATGTTACGATCAAAATCCTCCGTGTTCAAACAGTGGAGTCCGATGGTTAAGTTTACCATGCATGGAGCTATATTATTCTGAACATAGATTCCAACGACTAGGAAAGTTTAGACCTTCTTAAGTGCTGGATGCTGTTGGAGAAGTTTCTAGAAATGGATAGGGTCTGCAAAGTCCTGACCAAACGGTCTGACCTCCTGTCTATTCTTTCCACGCGCGTATGTAAGAGAGCTGCTTTGTTTCTGTCTGTGTGTGCGTTTGTATGCGTATGATTTGTTAGGTGATACGCTATCAGCATATCACCTATTGTGTTTGTCAAAATCTTCCTTTTTAGGTGATACGCTATCAGCGTATCACCTATTGTGTTTGTCAAAATCGTCCTTTTTAGGTGATACGCTATCAGTGTATCACCTACTGTATTATGTTTGTCAAAATCTTCCTTTTTTTTATTCTTCTTTTTTTCTGCCACAATTTGTGTCGTGAATATCTCAACAACATGACAGAATAACATGAAATTTTCAGTCAACATATCTCATGACAATATCTAGCCACAATAACATTTTCATGACAATAGCATATCTCTGACGTCATCTAGACGCCATTTTGTGATTTTCGGATAGTGTCACATGATCGATCATAACTTCATAACTAAATGTCATTTCTGTATCATTTTCGGTGGACATAAAGTTCAGGTCACGACTGATCGTCCTGTACTATGCTAAACACCCACGTCATCATGGCGTGCGTACGGCGTCAAAAGTTTGAAATGCTCAAAACGACTTCCCACTGGAAAATCTCGAAGTTTCAGACAATTTTAAGCGTTTCAAAAAATTCCGTGCGTACGCATCCGTCCGCGCGTAAGCAACATGAAAATGCACTTTTTTTCAACTGATTTGGATTTCTGATACTTTAAGTAAGAATATCCATTGATTTCCGATCGATTTTGACCTATAACAAAGGAATGCACTGGCGTCAAAGTTGAAATTCCGCGCGCGCGTCTATGTACAAATATAGTGAAAAAACATGTCTTCGTTTATTTTGCCATAACTCTCTAAAACGTCCCGCAACCCTATGTTTCTATTGCATATTACAAAAGCACATGAATTGTAAATATAACATTTCAAGCATCAATATTTCGAGGAAAACTTGATGACGTCATCATATCGTAATCTCAAATCAAAAAATTGGAATTTATTTTTTTGAGGTACTGTTTCTGACATTCATTTGCTGGTATCTCTGTTGTTTTAGCTCAATATTATTCCAAATTCGAATATGTTGTACTTTGAAGATTCCCCTTTCAAGTCCATGTCATTGCTTTGCAATTTGATGACGTCATCATACTGGAAATTGTGACGCCACAAAGCAATTTTGACATTGTGGACTGTTAGTACCGTCACTCTGTGAAATGTATCAATTTCTAATAAAACAATTGTGACGTCATAAAAACAATTCTGACATTGCACATTGCTTCGCATCTTAACACCGCACATCGTGCTTGTAAATGTAACATTTTTAACAAACATCACAAAGCAGGTCCGACATCGTATGCAGCGACATGCTTCTAAAAGATGCAGGATCAATGTAGGATCCCTTCACAACATCGCATCCATCATACAACTTCTCGCTTTGCATCCTCCCCCATTTCCCCTTCTTTTGTTTAAATTTTTGATCCAAAATATAAAACAAATATGCTTTGCCTAATTTCGAGTTTCTTGCTAAAACTATAGGCCTCGGTGCCTCAAAAAGAACTATTTACTTCGGGGCTGCGCCCCTCAGTGAATAGTTCTTTTGGAGTCACCTCTGCCCATAGTTATAACAAGAAACTCTCAAGGCAAAGTATAATGTATTTGTATAATATACTGTGTATTTAAAGATGTACAGTGTAAGAAACCCCAACATGATGTGATATGATACGTGTACAACATGCAATATTATGGGATACATGCATTCAGGGGCGGATCTAGCTTTTTATAAAGGGGGGGGGGGAGGGTGTAGGAGGGGGAGGGGGGTGTCCCCCCTCCCACAGTAGGGAGAATTTTTGAAAATCTGTGTGTGAAAATGGCGTTTTCTTGCATCTAAAACACCACTATTAAAAAAAAAGATAAGATTTTTTTTTTAAATGGTCCCCGGATTTTTTTTTTTTTTTTTTTTTTTTTTTTTTTTTTTGGGGGGGGGATTGCAACCCCCCCAACCCCCCGTCTAGATCCGCTTCTGGATGCAATATATCTCATTTTATTGTACATATTATATCATTATTGTATCAAATAAATTTGATGGGACTAGTGATAATTTATCAAATTATGATTTAAAGAACATTTTTTTTAAAAAACATTTACTTGTCACAGAAATACAAACGACTGCTGGAAATGTATGATACTGCAAGACAAAAAGATACCAGTCTCCCAGATCCAAGGTAAGTGTGGCAGAAATTACTAAGGAAAATAATTAGCCTTAACTTTCACTGCACATTAGAAAATAATCTAATGGACATCACGTCAGTTTTCAGGAAGGTTTAGCCACAGTCTTCTCAGGATGGCTTGTTTATTGAATAGTGCTGGCAACTTCATTTGTGTATGTCTGTTTGTCTCATTCTTTTGTTATATTTCAATCTCTTCAATATATATTACCCCTTTCACCTCAGCCTTTTTTCTCTTTTCATTGTTTTTTGCATGTTTTATGAGGCATATGTAAGTGTCTAAGTTATCTAAAAAGTATCTATCCTATTTATGTATCTAACATATTTTCTCTCTGCGCTCACTTTGCATTGTACCTCTTGATGTGGGGTGCCATTATTTATTTCACACCGTGTGCATTTCAATTCCTTCCACGAACTGTGTGGTCTTTTTTCAAAGATAGATTTGAAGTAAATACGTGTGTGGATGCATGTACTGACCCTATTTTAGATGAAGGAGAAAAAAAAAGAAGAAGCCTGTGCATTTCGCTTCCTAGTTCCACGAACTGTTTTGTCTCTCCTCAAAGGTACTGTAGATTTGAAGTAAATGCCTTCATGGATGTGCTGACCTTATTTTAGAGGGAGGAAAAATAGAAAAAAAAAAAGAAAAGAAATAAAGTCTTGTTGCGTTACACTATCCCAAAGCCAATGTAGGATGATTGATCTCCTCAGAGGGATCAACTAGGTCGGGAAGTATGGAATGAATTCTTAATGAAGGTCTCTGAGTGTGATTCCAGGGTTTTTTTTCTCTTTCCTCCCCCCCCCCCCCCCCCCCAAAAAAAAAAAAAAAAAAAAAAAAAAACTGTCTGGATGCAGGGTTGCCATGGCGGAAGGCATCACTGATCAGTACGGATTCCAGCAGTATCACAACAACCAGCCGCTTCTTTTCCATCAAGTGTGCCACCTTCTGGACCGACACATACAAGGCTACTCAAGGGTGAGTCCTAAGGGAGGTCATAGAGGTCAGAGGGGTCATGCAAGGTCATTAAGGTCATTTAAGTTTAAGGGTCATGTTGGGTCATTCAGGTCAAGCAGTTATGTGGAGTCATTAAAATTGAGGCTCATGCTCATTCATAGAGGTCAGAGGGGTCACTAAGGTCATTTAGATTTAAGGGTCATGTTGGGTCATTGAGGTCAAGTGGTTATGTTGTGTCGTTGAGGTCAAGTGGTTATGCCGAGTCATTTGGGTTAAGGCTTATGTTTAGGTCGTGGAAACGAGAGGGTTCATGGTACATGTAGGTCATAAAGGTCAAATGTTGTGTCAAGTCATGGAGATCAAGGGTCATGGATCATTGAGCTCTAGAGGCCATTGAGGTCAAGGGTTGTGTCGGGTCATTGAGATCAGGATTCATGTAGAGCCATTCCAGTCAGAGGTCTTTGTCACTGAAAGTCAAAGGGTTTTTATATTGATATCAGTACTTATCCAAACCAGAGGTTTACTACATGTGCCACAGAGATAAGAACATGATAGAGTAGTCTGCTCCACATAATCAGATACCACTTTATCAGATAAAAATGTTCTTCACAATTCTATCCAATTATGCAGATACTACTATACTGTTTTCTTCAGCTTTGTGGTAACATTTCTGTATTTGGTTCTTCCAACTTCATGCAGAAAGAGTCGGAGCACAGAAAGGCATGGGAGGCATACATTCAGAAGCATGGTCACAACTTTGTAGATCATCAGGTGAGTATACAAGGTTTCTTCGTTCTCTGTTCCCTTTTAATATGTTGTATCATTTATGCTATGAAAATGTAAATGTTCAGAGATTTTATTTGGCATTAAGCTGTCTAGTTAGTGCACGTGTGTCTTAGTTATGGAAGTGTGTCATCATACCAGCAATGTTTTAATTGCAAAAACAACAACAAAGATTTTAGAGTCAGAATAAATTTATGATAAGAAATATCATTACCTTTTGATGCTTGTGTTAAGCTGAAATTTGTTGCAGATGAATAGTGATCTAAAGAGTGGTGATGATAAAGACTTTGAAATTGTAGACCCCACAGTAAATTCCCTCTCTCTCATACAATGTATGTGCTTGCTCTTTCTTTCCCTTTAGTCCGAGATGCATCATTTGGTGTATGGTGGCGTACCTGCCGAGTATCGCAGCGAGGTATGGACACAACTCATCATGGACAGAGTCAAGACGATCAAGGAAGGGAAGGTGAGTTTGGCGCAAGCATTATCGTCACAAGTTTGATCAAGATGTGACCTGCCTCTGAAGAGATTCTAATGACATAAAGCACTCAGTAGTCAAAAGAAGATAAAGCTATGAAGACATGTTGCCATATAGAATAATAGAAAAGTGTAAAATAGCCATTTTGTTTGGTCATACCAGAAATGGCTACTCTTTAATGCAATTTCTTATGCCTGTGTTTGCAAGATTAGCTATGGTCAATATCACCAAGGGCAAGGTCTACTATCAGAGATATGTCAGATAGAAGGGTTTATGAATTTGTTTTCTATCAAATATGAAGTATAATCATGTTTTAACACATGTTTGCAATGATCCTGACATACATTTCTCAGTATTGTGTGGGTTAAATACGTATAGATTTCCTATTGGGAATTCTGTGATGTCATGATACTTCATGATGTGGGTTTCATATTTTCATCATTTATTATATCCTGAGGAAATATAACAATACCACAAATTGTTTATTTAGAATTTTACTTTGAATAAGCCCCATCACATTCAAGAGAATTGGTTTTGGTACCTGCCATTGAAAAGGTGATTTACCCTCTTTGTGTCATAACACTTCACAAAGAAGAAGTTGTGTGTTCAGACTTTTGTTTGCATGTATACTACAACTACAATTAGTCATTTATGTTCTGTTAGTGTTTATTGATGTTCGTAAATCTTAAACCAAGGGAGAAGGAGAGACTGATTGTGGGAAGTTAAAAATAGAATTCCTTTCAGTTTCAAAGTGTGCTGGAGAAAGGCTTTGTTGTACGAAGCTTTTAACCCGTTGAGGACGAGTCCCGAGTATACTCGCGCAGGTGACTATGGGAAATGCGTGTTGTTGCAAAATAAGTCCGTCCTCAACGGGTTAAAGGGAACCAGCTCGGACAAAGATTGTATCCGAGCTATTAAAAGGCAAGCAAGTTTGATAAACATTGTATCAAAGCTTTCAAAGGTAACCACAATCACATTTCATTTACACCTGTAAGTTGTTGGGATAGCAACTCTTTGTAGGATAATAATGTATATCAACGTCTTGTAGGAAGAGCCAATCAGGAGGCAGGATTCCTCCCGTTACCATGACACTTCCAATTGCAGCAAGAGTTGCTATCAGACAACTGTTTATGAAATGGGGCCAAGCCTTGACAAAGATTGTATCCAAGTGTAAAGATGTTAAAGTCCATCAATATTATGTATGAACATCTGTTTTCATTCTCTCTGTGTGTTTAGGGAGAGAACTATTTCCAGTCGTTGTGCGAGCAGTGCGACACATCGCCGGCGGTCCAGGACTACCGCCGTCAGATCAACCTGGATCTCCTGAGGACCATACCACACAACACGCACTTCAACAACGAGGCTTCCAAGGGGGTAGGTCCAGTTTGACCACTTACTCCGGTCTGAGCTGACCACAAGCATACTTCCAACATGAAATCCTTTTATGTGATGCAAATGTACTGGCAGCACTGTCACAGAGCAAAGTTTGTGTGTAAAGTATGATAAACATTGTGTACTACAAGTGTTGAATTATGATTCCATTAGAGTCTTTCTTCTACCAAGTGTAGTTTTTAGTTCACTCTATAAGTTTCATTAGAAACTCATAGAGTTGATAGAGTCATTTTAGCCCTTGATGTGCTTGCTGGCTTGCATCGGACTTCAATGTGCTTGCTGGTTTGCATTGGACTTCAATGTGCTATTTTACTGGAATTTTGTTTATAACCACCTCCTCCCCCCCCCCCCCCCCCCCCAAAAAAAAAAAAAAAAATCTCAAAAGTGTTAAGGTTTGACAAAGATATACAGCAATCCCTCGTGTGAGGTCATTGCACTACTGAAAGATTTATAAGCACTGCATAATCCCCCCTCTCTGATCAGTTACTTTTAAAGGACAAGTCCACCTTCATATACATGTGGATTGAGTGAATGCAGCAATATTTAAAGTAGAACACATCAGTGAAAGTTTGGGGAAAATCGGACAATCCGTTCAAAAGTTATGAATTTTCAAAGTATCTGCGTAGTCACTGCTGGATGAGAAGACTACTACAGTGTATGATGTCATATGCATACAACCATATAAAGAAAATAAAAAGAGAATTTCACAAAACTTTACTTTTTGAATAAAGTGCACATTTCTTCGACTTGTTACTGACATATGTTAAGGGTAATATTATTTCCCCTGCCTTTTGAAAGAGAGAAGTCAAGTGTTCTTTTGTTATGCGAGAAAAGTGAAAATATGTTGAATTTTCTTTATTCTTTCTTTATATCGTTGTACTCATTTGACATCACAAGCTATAGTAGTCTTCTCATCCAGCCTTGAGTGAACAGAAACTTCAAAAATTCAAAACTTTTGAACGGATTGTCCGATTTTCCTCAAACTCTCAATGATGTGCTCTACTAATATTGCTGCATTCAGTCAACCCACATGTCTATGAAGGTGAACTTGTCCTTTAAGAATACCTTTACTGAAAGGCACAAAAAGAAGGCATTGAAATGGGAAACAAAGGAGAGAAAATCTGAAATCACTCAGAATCTGTTGCCATATGTCTGATTAGAACAGAAGCTCAGACTGTTTCTTTCTTTTCATTCCAGATATCTCAGCTGAGACAGCTGTTGGAGGCATTCTGCGTGCACAACCCTGAGATTGGCTACTGTCAGGGCATGAACTTCATCGCCGGCATGAGTCTTCTCTTTATGGACATTGAGACAGCCTTCTGGTCAGTATTCACTCCTTGTAATCTTTTTAATGCTTACTATAGAGAGCAGACCAAAGAACAGATCAGAATTGATGAGCACATCTGACTTCTCAGATGACTCAAAGTATTACTGAATCTTTGAACCTTTCATCAAGACATACACCACACTGTACTTCATTGAACAATCAGAGAAGTTGGATTTATCATATTCTCATTCCAATCTATAAGATCCTAATTTGTGATTTGATTAGTATGTTTGTACTTATTCTTAACGATCTCAAACCGTATTCCTACATGCTTGTAGCGTTTCCTTTGCCAAAGTGTATTGCATGAAATGGATTTCAATCCTAGCTGTGCGCATATCGTCATGCACGCTGCAGTACTTCCTTTGCCAATTAGCACATCTAGGAATGAATTGTCAACAAATTGAGATTACCTATTCCCGCTTAATAATTCTCATTGTGTCACCATGGTTTTTCTATTGGTCTTGATGCATCAGAGATTTAGGATGGTGACAGAACTGTGTGCATCTTTGTCTATCTTGTCAGGAAATTGTGGAGAAAAGTCATTAACTATCTCAATACCTTGGTATATTTCTTGATCCCCAGGTGTCTGGTCGCCGTTGTTGAGTACTACTTCCCCCACAACTACTTCGACGCCAGTCTGATCGGAGCCCAGGCCGACCAGTACGTCCTGAAGGAGATCCTCCAGTCTCGGTTGCCACGGTTACACGCTCACCTGGATGACGTCGGGGTGGAGATGTGTTCCTTTACCCTCAACTGGTTCCTTGCCATCTACTTTGAGGTTGTACCCTTCAATGTGAGTAGCAGGTGTTTTCCTCGTGGCTGTGTCTCTTTCTTTGTTGTGTGTTGTTCATCTTTTTTGCAAGTTTCAAGCAAAGCTTTCAGATGTGATGAGAGATCCACTTTGAGACATTTCTCTCTTGAGATGCTGTGGACTTCAAAAACTGCTTTGTTGAACCAAAAATAGACCCTTGTCTTGACTCATAGTAGGCAACAGACACTTTTATTTCTAATCAAATCTGTAGAATGATGTCGTGCAATTACTAGGCTAAGGGAATTGTAACAGAAGAATTCATGTTGAAATGTTGCTTTTACATACAGCAAATTTGCTTCTTTTCTTCTTCTTTTTCGCCTGAGAAAAACCTTTATACCTAAGAGTCATACATTTTTGCATGTCCTCCTCCATAGATACAAACTATCTGTGCCCAAATATTTGAGACAAGTGAAAATTAGTAAATTCTTGTGTGCAAAGCAATCGAAGAGCTGCTCAACACCTACATTACACAGTTGCTAACAACAAAGCAACAGAAAATCAGAATGAAACTTTCCTTTAAATCATAATTTCTCTTACATCTTATCCCCTGTGTGCCTCTTTCTCTACCTCCAAACCCTTTCTTCATCTTCTTTCTCCTCCACCATCCATCGCCTTCACCTCTTCTTCCTCCACCTCCTCCTCCCCTTGTTCCTCCTGTATTCCTCTTCTTCCATCTCCTCCTCTTCTTCCATCTCCTCCTCCTCCTCCTTCTCCTCCCCCACTTCCTCCATCCCTTCTCCTTCCCCCTACTTCTCTCCCTCTATCTCCTCCTCCTTCTCCTCTCCCTCCATCTCCTCCTCTTCCTCCACCACCACCTCCTCCTCCTCCTCTTTCATCTCCTCCTCCTCCTCCTCCCCCTCCCCTCTACTCCTACTCATCCTCCTCATCATATCATCCTCCTCTACTTTTCCCTCCTCCCTTCCTCCTCCTCCTCTTCTTCCTCCTCCTCCTCCTTATCCACTTACTCCATCCCTTCTCTTTCCCCCTCCTCCTCTCCCTCTATCTCCTTCTTCTTCTCCTCTCCGTCCATCTCCTCCTCTTCCTCTTCCTCCTCCACCTCCTCCTCCTCTTTCTCCTCCTCCTCCCTTACTCATCCTTTCCCTTCATCTCTTCCTCCTCCTCCCCTCCCCCACCACCTACTCCTCCTTTTCCTCCTCCCCCTCCTCCTCGTCCTCTTTCTCCTCCTCCTCCCTTCCTCCTCCTCTTCCTCATCCTCCTCTCCCTTCATCTCTTCCTCCTCCTCCTCCTCTTCTTCCTCCTCCTCCTCTTCCTCCTCCTCCTTCTCCACCTCCTCCTCCTCCTCCTCTTCCTCCTCCTCCTCCTCTGTCTCCTCCTCCTCCTCCTCCTCTCCCTCCTCTTCCTCTTCCTCCTCCCCTCCTCCTCCTCCTCCACTTCCTCAATCCCTTCTCCTTCCCCCTCCTCCTCTCCCTCCATCTCCTCCTTCTTCTCTCCCTCCATCTCCTCCTCCACCTCCTCCTCCTCATCATCATCTTCAACCTCCAGACCTTGCTGAGGATCTGGGACTGCTTCCTCCTGGACGGTCTCTACGTCCTCTTCCAGTTCTCCATGGCGCTGCTCCACCTCCACGAAGAGGACCTCCTCACCAAGAAGGACATCCTGGCCCTCCTCAAGGACACCAAGCAGCTCTGCAAGCTCACCTACAACGTGGAAACAGTGGTCCAGGTCAGTCAGAAAGGCTTCATTATATGTGAAGAGCGCCCTCACATGGCCACCGTAGTCTGCTCCATCTCTGTTTATCATTTTCTTCACTTTTCACATCTCCTTTTCCTGTTTCTTGCTGGTTAACCCTTTGCATATTTTGAGCGCTAATTGGCACAGAAAATCCCATAGAATTTTACACACTGTCCAAAGTCCTGGTATAGAAAGGGTTAACCCTTTGTATGCTTTGAGCACTGACTGACACAAAAAACCCCATGGCCTTCTACACACTGTCCAAAGTCCCTGGCAGAGAAAGGGTTAGCTGCTGTTACCACGCCTCCTACTGCTTCTCCTCCACCTCCTCTACCTCCTTGTGTTTTTCATCTATAAACAGAGATTTATTCTGACTTGGAAATAGGCCAGTGAAGATTATTAATGGCCTGTGGCTTCATTAGCTGAGATGGTAAAATTATTTTCTCAGATAGGGTCGACTTTCAGCTGGTATGTATACTTTGTAGCAATCTTAATGATGAAACAAATGGAAAAAAATAACTTCACCAGTGGGATTGGATTGGGGGATAACTATTTTGTAGAGATATTTTATAAAGATCTCTGATTAAGACAATTTGCTATTTGAACAAGCATTTAACCCGTTGAGGGCGAGTCCCGGGTATACTCAGGCAAGTGCCTATGGGAAATGCGTGTTGTAGCAAATCAGTCCGTCCTCAACGGACTAATAGTATTTAAATACAACCCACAAGGTCTGATTAGCTAAATGAAACAAACTGCTTTGATGTTGCATAGCATTCTGTGGAGTGGTCTGCTTGTTGTTAAAATGGCATACCTCGAACAATTAATCAATCCATAGGCCCTACCTCATTGATGTTTTCTCCAACTACACAGATTGTGAAGGACAACAGTAAAGATTTTCAGTCTTGGAGCTGGATTGAGGAGCGTCAGGCCTACTACATGAACAACCTCCAGAAGGTCTATGAGGAGCAGAAGCGGGCGCGGCAGGAGTTTGACCGGCAAGAGGGACTGACCAATAGCCTCTCGGCGACCGCGACAACGACAGCAACTGTGGTGGGCGACACCGCGCAGAGCAGGGAAGACATCCCGAGCCATATAGAGGCGTCGGATCAGGATCTGAAGATGGACTGTGGGGTGGAATATGCGCAAGGTGGGTGTTAGATGGACCTAGTTCACAGGGCGCTGATTTGGCTCTGTCCGTAGCGCGTCTGCCTCCAGACGCGAAGGGCTCGTGCTCAATTCCCGAGTCTAATTGAGCAGTGTTGTGTGTAATCATACACTCCCCTCTATTGAGAGGCAAAACACTCTGTCCTGTGGATATGATATGAAACAGAGATCCCATGTGTGACAGAGTCACAGTGCATGCGCGTAAAAGATCCCGCTTCATTCATACATTCATCGTAAAGAGCAGGTTGCATAACCTGGTGAAGCCGTCCTGCCTCATATCCAACTTGACCCCATGGAGGACCAGCTTTTGCAGCTGAATATGGGCTATTCAGCCATCTTCTCAGATGGAAAAATAAAACAAACAAACAAATCTTAACTGGATCCTTAGGGGTGAAGATAGAAGGTGAAGACACTTGCCTTTCATCCAATTATATATATGTTATCTTTCTTTTTTGATTGTTTTAATCACTTTTGCATCTCCTTAGCAGATTAAGTTTTGTCTGTGTCCAAATATTTGAGAAAATTGAAATTAAGATAGAGTTTCCCTTTAAGGGGAATAAAAGAGGAAATCAGTTGGCTTGTGTCATTACTCTGCATTGTGCTTTACCTCTTGGCTGTGATTGGTTCGTTTCAGGTGGCTTGTTGGTGTGTCGTGGTGACATCAGACAGGGCTGGATCAGTAGGGTGGATGTAAAGCTGTGCTCCAAGCAGAACATTGGAGTCAGGGTGAGGCAAAGTTTTGTATGATGTTTTTGTATTGTTCTATCAGAGAATTCACTTATACTGGGCGCCTACAGATGTTCAAGAATCCATTGCAGTTGTACTCACAGTGCTCAACATTAACTATGTCCCTGTGGCCCAAGGCAACTACAAGTATGATATGTCGGGCCACAAAACCTCCAAATAGTCCTGACATAAATCTAGTGCTTTCCTGATATTTCAGATTCACCTATCACCCACAGATGTGAACAATTAAATGGCCTTCAATACTCATGTACTCTTTGATTAATGGGCCACTATTTGTGTGGTCGGCTTTGCTTTGTTTATGTTCACAAAGAAATAGAAAATAGCACATGCCTCGTATGACTGTTCAGTAGATAAGAATTGAATGATTCTAGTCCAGTGTATGTCCGACGAGTTTGTGTCCGCAGTTTAAATCAGAAAACCGCTGTCAATGTCTTTGATGCTGTGATTGAGTTGTGTAATGATGTCTGTACAACATATGGTTTGTCTGCAGTATTTGTCATTGATCTATTTGTCATGTGCTTTGTTATGTTTATAGTTGGACAGCCGTGTGATCTGCCTGACCATGGCGGGCCCAGACTGTGTGCTACTCGGAACTCTCTCGTGGTTTCTCTACCTCTTCAACGTGCAAACTCAGTAAGTCACATCTCAAAAGACAGTCCCAAGTTTGGGATTTGGAATTCCAAATGCATTCATATGTGAAGTAGTCTTTCTTTCATCACTCAACTAAATGGTGGCAATGTGTATATGTGTATGTAAATCTTTGTCCAACAGAGATAAAATACTCTTTTTTTATGCCTCCGCAACGAAGTGGCCGGAGGCATTATGTTTTCGGGTCGTCCGTCCGTCCGTCCGTACGTCCGTACGTCCGTACGTCCGTCCGTCCCGTTTTGTTTTTGTCGATATCTCAAGAACCGTGAGGTGGTTTTACATCAAACTTGGTATGAGGGTATATCCTTGGGAGATAATACTTTGTGTGGATTTTAGGGTCACAGGGTCAAAGGTCAAAGGTCACAGGTTATTTTGTGAAAAAAAAATTTTAATTTCATGTTTTTCTCCATATCTCGCAAATGGTTCAAGGTATCTTCATGGAACTTTATATGCTTGTACCGATGGGCAGTGATTATCTAGGGAAGTTGGCGGTCATGGGTCAAAGGTCAGGGGGTCAAAGGTCAAGGTCAACTCCTCAAAATATCACTACTTTCCTTATATTTATGCAATGAATGAGGGTTGTTTTTTTTTTAACTTGATGTATACATGTATTACCCAATATATATTCTGTGGGAAGTTTCTTGCCAAAAGGTCAAAGGTCAAAGGTCAAGTGAAAGTGCTGAATTGCACTTTTTCCTCCATATCTCAAAAGTAACTCAAGGTATCATCATGAAACTTACATATTTATGCATGTTCAACCTAACAGTGATTCTCTTTGGAACTGTGAGGTCAAAGGTCAAAGGCCAGGTTTAGATAATGCTATTTTCCCATTTGATACTGAAATTATACTTTTTCTCAATACCTTGTAAAATTACTCAATGCACAAACTTATAAAAGGGTCAAAAGTCAAGTAAAAATCATCAGTTCCCCAAATACTTGCACTCTGACATTTTAATCATTCATCCAATTGAACCTAGTTCTAGGAAAGTGAACATTAAGCACATTTGTGTCAAACCTGTCATTTTGATATTTTGCCAATTGTTTGAAACTGTCATCACACATTGTCAAGACATTGTACTATAGACCTATTAGGAGAACCATGCATTATGGCGGAGGCATATCAGTCGCCGTAGCGATATATCTAGTTATTAACCTGTTGATTGTCACATTCTTTTGTGCTTTATTCAGTTGTCATTTTTTCCTTTGACACAGCTGTCAACTAGTCTGTTTCGACTATGATATGTTTTGTCCTCATCCAAAAGAAGAAAATATGCTTTTTATGTGGAAATTTGATGTAGTACTCTTTGTATTCAACATTTTCATATTTTTGTAAAATTCAAAATATGGTTGTAGTTTTTGTATGTGCATCACATTATGTGGGTGTCTGACTGTCAGTGGTTGGCAGCTTTGCTCTTGGATCATTTAACCAAAGTTTATTATGACAGTACACCAAATTTCAATAGCTGGCCATTTTGTAAATTTGATTCTTTTTCTGGTACCAGGTAAGATACATTGTAACTTGAATCTTTCCATACAAGGAATGTTATTCATTTTCCACATAAAAGCATGAGTAATGTGTTTTATATCTAAATGTTACTGTATGGTAATTTTAGGCAAGAGCTCTGGTGTGAGAGACTGCGAGACACCCCGCTGTGTGTGGTCCACCAAGACAGCACCAGGAATGTGTACGTGGGACTAGCAGACGGCACGCTCGCTGTCATGGAGGTAGGGTTTGTGTTTTCATGTTGGGAAAATAATCACAGAGACCAAAGTTTACTAAGATTTCACTCAGGTGAAGTTGCTCTCTTTCATTGTGTTCATTTGCAATTATAATCTCCTTGAAACACAATTTCCTTTCAATATTTGACTGTCATCATTTCAGTACTGAACATCGTTGAAGCTCACAGTACATTTTCTTTGAAATGAAATTTGCTGCCATGCACACAGGGCAAAAACTCTGAGAGAAACACATTTTTGAAGATTCTGTTTTTAGTCATGATTACACCAATAAGACATCAGAGATTCTGTGTTCTATTCCATGATCCAGTTTGTCAAGTAGAATATGTAGGGAAGTGCTCAGATCTAAAACCAAAAACAGCTAGAAATTACAGAGTCCATCCTCTAACAGTTGTGATATTGCATTTTCAAATTTCTTGCCCGCCTCCCCCCAGGGCATCAGTAACTCCCAGCCGTCGGAGGTCTTCTACCACGCCATAGGGGCTTCCCCCGTCAGGTGTGTCCAGCTAGTGCCGGACCTCAATCAGATCTGGTGTGCCTCGGGCAACTCGGTCAACATACTGAACAGGTGGGTGACATGAGATAAGGGGGTTTCCCCCATTTTGTGGTGTGGAAACTTACTTGGGGATTTCCCCTTCCTTAGAACAGAGTCATTGTGGTCACCATATTTTGTGGGTTGGTGGTGAGAGGTTTGGGGAAATGTACTCACTTGTAGCATGAAAATTTAACTGTGGCATTTAAGTGGCATTAAAGCAGGGTATCATTCGAGAATGTAGCTCTAGCATCACCAAGTTCCATTTCCTGTACAGTGTTGAATGTCACATCTTCTTTATTCTCTTTTATTTCCAAGAATTGAAAAATACCTTTTTTGCAAATAAATACATTATTATTCAGTTTTCCACGATCATGCCAGCACAAAGCTTGGAGTAAGTTTGATGAAGATATGTTGCATCTACAATTCATCCGGAACTCTTTAAACTCTAAAAGATTGTAATAGAAATCATTTCTTAAAGAATTTCATGGGAGTAGGAGATTGTGAACGGTATATAGAATTTGTATCCAATATGTAAGCTATTAAATTGTTAAGGAACATCATCCATTTTATCATGAAATGTACAAATTTATTTTAGTGATTCCTGCAATGTTATACTGGCCTATTCAACTTCAGTCTGGAGATATGAGAGATTAAATGAAATTCAGTATACCTCTAACCACCATGATGTAGAGTACCGCTTTTTATTTTCTTCTCTATCTTTCTTTCTCTCTCATCTCATTTCCCTATCTATGAATCAATTGAACCTGCTTGATACTTTTTTTTTTTTTAATAATGCTTGTATACATAATTATGTGTATTAAAGTTATCCCTATTGGACATCCTAGTCGAGCTTTTCATAGCTTATGACGATCCACACTAATGTATAATAACATATTTCATGTACGAACTATGTGCAAATTTGTGAATAATATATGTACATGTATGTATGCATTTTGTGAATAAATCAAATCAAAATCAAATCAAATCAAAGGCCATCTTGTAGGGGTGAAGGTGTCTGCAAATTATGAAACAGCCCCCACCTTTGTCCCTCCCATGCAGCTCCCTCAATGTCGTTGATGGCTTTGAGGTGTCCAAGAAGACCAACGTCCACATTCAGAGCTTGACCATCAGCCAGAGGGGGGCGTGGATCACCATGAGAGGGTCACCCTACATCACCCTCTGGGACGTCCACTCCCTCTCCTGTCTCCTCGTCTACAACACCTCATCTGACCAGATGCCCATCTACAAGGTAGGACCAACATGTGCCGTACGGAACACAAAAGATTGTTACTTCAGTAGTACTTGCATAGTCGCTCTTTGTCCTTTGTCTTTCCAGAACATCCATCATGAAACAAATACTATCATTTACCGTAGCAGCTGCTGTTTGCTTGTCAATCAGTGTACCATGATATTTAGAGGTGAATACTGGATGGAAAAGCTTTTGCAGCCGCTTAGTTGGTCTTTCAGTCAATCCATTTTGGGACAGCGAGTATGTTTTTGGCTTTATGCTTTTTTTTTTTACTTTGTCTTTATGCTGGTGACCATTTCTGAGCCCCAAATCCTTGTGGTGGATTGACTTTCATTGGACAACAATATTAGTCAGTTGCCCAACGAGGCAACCATGGTTTATTTCATAACACACTGTGGTGATTGGGGATGGATTTAAACTGATGTTAAGTATTTATGTACATTATTCAGGAGCAGCTTTGTAGAACTATCACGAGTGGGTTTTGTGAAGTAGGCGTAGCTGCTCTGGACAGTGCACTTCTCCATAGGTCTCTCTTAGTTTAAGGCAATTATACATATACTTTTGTACATACACGTGTATGTGCTTGTAGTATCCTGTTTGCATCCCATACTAATTTTTTTTTTTTTTTTTGAGAATTGACCTTTTAATGAAGTTTATGTGCTCTTTTGAATAGATTCATTTGAATAAAAATGTCTTCGTTCTGCCTCTCAGGTTAAGAATGACCAGCCGTTCATGTCTAGGATTACTGCTGTTCTGCCCTACAACAACACACTGTGGGTGGGCACAGCTGACGGTCATCTGGCCATTTATGATGTGGTGGAGGTGGAATATCCAGCAGCAAAACCAATCAGCAGGTGAGAACGGGAAGAGTAACCTTTGTCTTCTTGACGAGTAGGAACGAGTTTGCTTTATAAAATAGTCTCACTTTTTTCGTCTCACTAGGCACTTTACACCTACAGTGTAGTATGTACCATTACCTGACTATTGCTAATTTATCATGCTATTATATTAAAGGTATTGTTTACCATTTGGAGCAGTGATTTCAAAAATGTTTGAAATACCACATTTGTTGAATATGTGTAGGTCAGTTGTATTACAAGACATCCTACCATGTAAAAATTTGGCAATAAAGCCTAAAATAAAAGAAGATATCACTATTTTTCTCAATAAACCATAACTGTAGAGTGTTTAGTCTAGAAACATTTTTATTATAACTATTGTTCACATTTTGCGTATTTAACAGTACTTAACATAAATTATACCAATTCATTTTTTTTTATATTGATTGTTTCTATCCCTAACTCACATTTAAGAACTATTTTGAAGTATTAAAGCTGGGTCTGTAAGATGAAATTTGCATTAGAAAGGAAATATGTAAAACCTTGATTTGGTAATAATGTTCTGATTGTTATATTGTTTGCAGCAGGTCTGTGGAAGAGCTCGATGTCAGGTCAAATGCAGATGAAGATGAAGGAGTCGTCTACCAGAGCGATGAAGATGCCACTGGTTCGGAAGATGAGAAGATGTCGGAAGCCGAGAGGAGCTCTCAGGAGAACATTGTGGACAGCGGGATGGGTGGGAGCAAAGAGGCGCTCAAGTCTGGTGATGAAGATGATGAGGAGGAGGGGGAGAGGAAAAAGAATGGAGTACAGGAGCAAGGACCAAAGAATGCTGTCGAGGGAGAGGAAGGGAACAACATCAACAGCCGCCGAGCAGAGCTGACGCTGCCCGTCATCGAGACGGCCGAATCCAAGATGAGGAAGTCAAAGACCCTGGAGGAGTTTGTCGTCGTCGGCAAGGACGACGAAGGCGCGCTCGAAGTGGAGCCGGCCATCTTTGACACCGATGTCAAGAGCGGTGACGGGAAGCACGCGGCACGGGACTTTGCCATGAAGAGCCGCCGCGCGAAGAACACGCGGAAGCGCCTGGACAGCCCCCGCAACCTGAAGAAGCTTCTCAACCCGCGGCATAAGTCATCGTCCAGCGAAAAGTCCGGAGAAGATTCAACATCTCCACCAAGCAGGACGGGCACACACCACATCAAGTCCAAGGACAGGGTGCAATCCATGCTAGGTAAGCTGACCCACCGGACGTCCACCAAGAAGCAGCGAAAGTACCGCTACAGCCGGGAACTGCGGGAGGAGACCAGGCGGGGCTCCCGCTACGGCGTGGACACCAAGGTCGACGCCCCACTACCGGACACGCCCGAGGTACCAAATGGGGCGGGGCAGGCCGCTCATGACATGCTGATGGTACCAGACGAGAATTGCAGCTCATCCAGACTCTCGATGCTGTCTTCTAACGACATGACCTTTGACCCCTCAGAGATTGACGTCTACCAGCAGTGTGAGCTGAGGTGTGAGGCCAAGAGGAAGATATCGGAGCATCAAGTTCGCATCCTGGTCTTAACAAGGTCTGTTTAATGTCTCACAGTTTCTATAATGCAAAGCGACTCTATGTGTAATTCATGAATAGTTGCACAGACTAACTGAAAAACATCCCTCGCTGATGTTAGTACATGAATGAATAAAAATCAATGAAAATGAAAAATTAACATAGCAAAAAGTAAGGTAGATGTAAACTGAGAAAGTGATCATTTATGAAGTTCTACATGTTTCCTTGAAATTAATGCAAATAATTTCTGGTGATTTTGTCATAGCAGTGCATGTTTCAATATTGACCCTCATGCATATCCTTCCTTAAAACAATTCTTCTCTTTTTTATGCCTCCGCCACGAAGTGGTGCCGGAGGCATTATGTTTTCGGGTTGTCCGTTCTTCCGTCCGTCCGGACGTCCGGACGTCCTTCCGTCCGTAATTAATTTTGTGGACAGCGTAACTAAAAAACCTTTTGAGGTATCCTAATGAAACTTGGCATGTATGTGTATTAGGGGGTGAAGTTGTGCCTATCAACTTGCACATGCTCAAGGTCAAAGGTCAAAAGGCCAAGGTCAAATACGTAAAATTTCACTATTTCCACCATATCTATGCAAAGCCTGAAGATATTTTCTTAAAACTTAGTGTATACATGTATTACCCAATTAAGATTCCCTGGTGAAAGTTGGGGTCATGAGGTCAAAGGTCAAGGGTCAAAAGGTCAAGTAACAATATTAAAACTTCACTTTTTTCTCCATAACTTGGAAATTGTTCAAGGTATCTTCATGGAACATAGTATATATACATGTACTGACTGGCAGTGATTATCTAGAGAATTTAGGGTTCATGGGGTCAAAGGTCAGGGGTCAAAGGTCAAGGGCAACACTTCAACATTTTACTATTTCCCTCATATTTATGCAATGCCAGCAGGATTATTTTTTTTTTTACACTTGGTGTATGCATGTATAACCTAATAGAGATTCTTTGGAAACTTTTTTTTTGTTTTTTGTTTGCCTCAAAGGTCAAAAGGTCAAAGATAAAGGGAAAGTGCTGAACTAACTTTTTCCTCCATATCTCAGAAGTGGCTCAAGTTATCTTGAAACTTTCTACATATTTATGCATGTTCTGCCTGACAGTGATTATCCTATGAATTTTAGGGTCAAAGGCCAGATGAAAATGGTAACAATGTACTTTTCAATACAGGAATTGCACTTTTTCTCCATACCTAGAAAATTACTCAATGCATAAACTTATGAATGGACAAAGTCAAGTTAAAGTCCTTAGATCCCCAAACACATGCTCTCCTATTCATCCAATTAAACCTAGGTCAAGGAAGGTGAACATTCAACACATTTGTGACAAACTTGTCATTTCAATATTTTGCCAATTTTGTGAAAATGTAATCACACATTGTCCACATGTACTATAGACCTATTAGGAGAATCATGCATTATGGCGGAGGCATACCAGTCGCCTTAGCGACATTTCTAGTTGTATGTGTGATTTGGTCTTTACTTTACAAACATTCTTGTAACTCAAGTCTCCAGTAAGTGAGGAAGTTTTTCATCTCACAGACTTCGGAATGACATTCATGTCTGGCCCACTGATTGCCAGTTGGTTCTAATTTTAGCGTTTGTCATGGTATGTGTTCTACTTTCCCCCCACAGTCTGGAGGACAAGCAGCCATCTGTCGTCAGCTGTGCTGGTTACTATGGCGACGACGAGTCAATATTGAGATGGACGTGCCACACTAGAGAGGTAATGTCATTTGCCTGGGCTGTTTTCTACTTTATTGTCTGATGATCTGTCAGGAAAAACAGTGGCCTTCAGTGGGATTCATTACCCTTTATTTTTCTCCTCCTCTCCAGCATCTGCCACCATTTCTTCAATAATTGTGACTTGTCGTTAGTTGATGGGTGTGATTCATTGTCGAGGGATACTCATTGGCCTGACATACAATTGTAGCTGGCAGGGCTTCATTTAGCATCTTTGGAAGTAGTAATTGGAGAATGCATGTGATGTCAATCGTCGTTCCTTTTTGGGACAAGTAATCATCACAGATCAGGAGTTGAATGAAATATAACTGGATCTAATCCAAGTCATATCAAAATCAGTAAGATTGGAGCTAAGCAGCCAAAGTGTGAAATGAATCTCTTTATTCCTCAGTTTTTTACTGATAGTGAAGTGGCATCTATAGATATTGTGTTGATTAGATAACAACCTAGTGGTTACTTTAATATTCAGTGCACTCCATTGTAACTACAATGAAATTCTTGTTACTATGAAGTAAAATATCCAGGTCCCCAAATTATTGTCTACATATATCTTTATATACTTCATTGTTCAGCTATAACCAAATTTTGATATAACAAAAGAAAACTGCTGGTCCCAGGAAATTCGTTATAACATGAGCTGCCTGTAGTTGTATTCACAGAGAACCTCTGATTAATACAAAGGATTTTCTGCAAGTAAAGGTATTCATTATCATGTCCTAGCTGTGTCAAATTTACTGTGAATGACAAGTACAAAATGAGACACGACCAGTCTTGTACAATTTTTATGCCTGTAGATTTGCCGTTACATGCTAGTAATTGGTATACATATGTTGTTTGTTCTTGTAGAATGTGTGGATGCAGGTTCCCATAGAGGACATCACAGAAGGGGCGTGACTACCTGGGCATCATGTGTGAAGAGGCGTGGCCACATCCATGAGGTGGGAGTGGCAAAAAGTAGGTGTGGCCAATCACCAAAGGTACTATAAACAGCTCAGGACACGTGGACGAGGTCAAATGCCAGCTGTGTGGATAGATAATGACATGATAATTTATGCGACAATTATAAGTGATAAAAAATAATGACTGATTACATTCTACGAATGAAATTGAAATCTAAAACAACTCCCTACTGTTCATGGGGGAAAATGTTGCAAGACATTGAGGAGAAATGTATGATTACTGTCATTACAAATACACTCTGTATGTTAACATGAGAAGGGCACATAGTTGCTAAAACATGTTATGATCAGTTTAGAAACTTGCAGTGGGCTGACACAGAAAGTATATGAAGAGTTTTATCACAAAATGACTTAACTCCGTTCTTGTCAGTTCATTTGCGATAAAACCTGCTAAAAACAAAGAAAACAATATGGAAGTGTGAGATATTTTTTATCATAACTTAAAGCGTATTCCTTGTTATGCAACAAGTGCGATATCTTTGGAAAGGTGTTATTTGACTCTGTCCGATGATGGACTAAATTTCGAATGTCTTAAAATGGTGCTTGATTCATGTTGCGATAAAACTCTTCACGTATAATGAGTATCTAAGTCTGTGACAAGGAGCCCAATTCATTCCTTTCTCTTCAAGATCAAAAGAGTAATGAAAGCAGCAACAACATTTTGCAGAGGAGTTAGCAGATGTTAAAAGAAGAAAAACTATTAAAATAAGCAGAAATAATGAAGTTGACAATAATCTTGTTGCTTTAAAGTTATACAAAGTACATTGGAAATTTGCTTTTTAAGAGAGAAATATAGGCTGATTTTTTTTACTTGTGCAGTTGTGTAAACTTTGAACAAGCATCTTAACCACGCATGATGTTCAAACATATTTCAATTTTTTTTACAAATTTCAAATATTACCAAACTTTTAAAGATTTCACGTATACATAACTAATAAAGAATTCAAATATTCCTAACTATTAAAAGGAAGGACATGACTCCAGAGTCGTTAGTATTTATGGAAAGCGTTTGCGGTGCCCCTTACATTGTAGCTTGTAAGGACATTATTGATCAGCTTGCCAAATGGGTAATTTTCCCAAATTGGTATATTCCTTTTCTCTTATTTTCCACTTTTAGGATGATTGTTTGTCGATGAAATGACAGGATGCGTGGAAGCAAGACTAAAGTACAAGCCATATTGGCAGTCACGCTATTAATTGATTGCTCCGTGTTTTTGAGGTCATTGAAAAAAAGAGCCAAATATGTGAATTTAAATCTCGCATCTGTATTTTGCTGCTCCTTGTGTATTGTAAAGATGTTGTGTAAGACAAATGATGTGATATTTTTGTAAACTCTCAGCAGTACTTCGTGAAATGTAAGTACAAACTCTCTCCGCGATGTTCCATTTCTGATGCACTGTAAGGATATGAAAGTTGTTGCTGTTAAAAGGGTAACCAACAAAAGCCAAGAACAATTAAATTGCATATCTATACTTGTAAATATGTCATGTCCGCGGAAGATACAAGTTTCTTGTTGTGAATATATTCTTTGCAGGTCCATGGTGATTATGGTAATTGGTCATAAGTTGGAGTAGAGCATGATATACGACAGAAATAGCTTAGCCAGTCTTAAGATATCAACTCTAAGTTAGGATAATTCCAGCTGCACCACTCGTAGGGTGCAATTTTGCACCTTGCTCAAGTAGTAAAACAGTATAGTGTGTAAAGATCAATTTATTTCAATGTGTCTCGCATGTTTTACAAATATAAATTGTAAATACCTTCAATTCACCAGACAGAGAATGATCTATTTATTTTTCTGTACATTCATTGCTGGTCAGAACAGCCCCATCGCTGTCAAGTAAGATTTCTTGCCATGAGGGTAGCGTCGTATCTTGTTGTGACATTTGTTTGAATGAGTTGTTACGAAACCAGCCGAAGTTTTTGTTTCCATTTCTGTAATGTGATATTAATGATTCTGTGTAGACAGCGTCAAATGCTTGTCTTCTTCAGTCTAAAAAAAACAAAACCTCTCTGTCTCACTGACATTGTTCTGGTACCAGTGATGATTACGTCACAATAGCCCTTGTAAAATCAAAATGCAATTAGCGTGGAATGTGTGTGAGTGTGTGGGTGAGTGTATGTGTGTGTGTGTCTTGAAGAGAACAAGAGAGAACCGAAGATTTCGGGAATTGTTAGCCAGAGAAGATCAAGTTTACATGTACGTGTTTCATACACCCAAACTACACATAACCCCTGAGCAACTCAGATTTGTCCACATTGCAGTAGTTCTTGTATCATCATGTATGCCTGTCTGCATGCAATAGAAGGCCAAATACATGCAGCAATAGGTTTAATACTCCTTTAGTGCGATTAGCATTGACTATTCAGTTTTTATAGTTTAATACCCTTGTGTGTTCTCCTTTGGCTGATGTCTGTGCATGCCTTTGCTGTTGGTTCCCGTTTCAGTCACAAAACAGACCCGAACCTACATGTAGCAAAACAAGACATATATGATATGAACAGAAATGGTGATTAAAAAAGAACTCTTCATTCATCCTTTCAAAACACTGGCATAGTTTTGTTACCAAGAAAGTTGTTTTGGAAGAAACGGTCCAATTTTGTATTCCTGGAAATCCTCACAAGGTATAGTAGTACACCTTTATGGCATACAATTTTGTGTATCAACCATACAGGAGTTTGACTTTTTGGAAGATCACAATCTGTTTCAGACTGTTTACAAGGAGTTGGGTATATGTATGTGTGGCTATGGTATGGGTGATTGCAGTCACATTTGTTTTTGCTGAATATGCACTCATGATATTTATCTCCCTTCACACTGCAGTGAAACAGAGAGAAACTTATAATCCCCTTTTGCGATGGTTTCACTCTAAACGACTTGGCCGTTTGTCTACAATAACTTTGCAGTGTATCTGACCTTAGATCTTTCTTCCAGATTGTGATAAAAGAAGAGAGGCCACATAATGCTTTAACAAGCAGGCATGCATAGAAAATATTAGTATGTTAGTCCCATTGTAGTTGATAAAGTGTTGCTATTTTGTAGTGGACAATATTACAGTGTGGATGGATGTCTCTGTGGCGCCAGTATGAATATCTGTGTATATCTTCGTATAACATTTGCCGTTGCATACATGTATGCAAACAGAAATTCGATGTGATTACCAATTGTCATCTTCTTGCTGTTGCCATGGAAACTTGTTGAAAAAAACACTAATAACAAGCTTTGCAATAATCCTGATATTTTGTGCAAGTGGAGTTTCCATCGTGTCACCTTTTTTCCCCAAGAAAATGTTGCATTCCATAAGGCATGAATAAATTACATATTTTCAATACGGTGATAAAATCAAAACTGATTTGTATGAAATGTAAGTTGGTGTACATAATTCTTGACATTTTTTGTAGAAAAAAAGAAAGAAAATGAAAAGAAATGACTAAATCCTTGAAAATCATGTAGCAGATAGATTATTGACACAAATATGTAGACTTGACAGCTGTTATTTCAATATTTATGATTCAATCGCGTAGTGTGTAAATAGATTGAGCACATAATCAAGGTACGATTACTGGTAACAAGTTAGTTGAGCTGGTGGTGATTGTACAATAAGTGTATTTAATTAAGGACTGTGCTCAGTGATTGGTGTGTATCTAGACTATATACGACAAACCTTGATTCCGAGATGTCACTGCAAATACATGTAGCAAGAACAGACTGTGATGTGCAAGTACACCTGACCTACGACAACTTTTACTCAGACTTGTCTTATTTTTCTCATTTTTTACAACGGTGAAAGATGCATTATGAAAGAAAACCCCTTTCTACTGCACTCTGCTCATTTACCAGTAGTTCAACACTAGGATTTGTCCATCAGACCATGTTTATAATCATTTGTAGATATTGGAACTCTTCATTAAATACAAGCAAAAGGTGAAAAAACAAATTCTAGGAGGGCATTTTTATTTGTTGACCATTACAGGGCCCCGTTTTATCAAAAGATAAAATCGATTTTAAATGTCCTTACCATACAGGTTGCCATAGACTTAGAGTTGAAATCAACTTTATAATCAATCTTAACTCTTCATAAAACAGGGCCCTGGTCTGATAATGGGTGCATCGCTATTTTATATCGTAATTTCGTGAGAGATTACGTCATATATGAGATCCCGCTAGTGCGCGCGCCACTCAATTCGTTAGTCGCCGCCATCTTGCTAACACGCGAATTTCTGTGCTCGGAAAATTCGCCGGAATTGCACTTGAATATTCAAGTTTTCGTTCGAGTTGGATCGACGTATTAGCGAAAGTTACCTCAACGGGAGGTTTTGCCAGGTTTTTTTCTGGTTTTAACGATCATTCTTCAGCTGAACAGCAACGGAATTTATGTCTTCGACCAACGTTCCAAACGTGGGCGGCGCAGCCGCACCACCGCTGCTGACAGCAGTCGCGTCCCCGGCAGCCACCGGCGGGGGTCGCGGAGACCAGCACGCACAAGAGTGCAAGCAGAAAACTGCGACAGCCAAAGGTAAAACGCCTACTAGAGCCGGCAAGGCAGGTACTAGTAATAGTACTACTACAACAAGCAGTGCTAACCCTAGCGGTAGTACCGGTGCAAACAAAACAGTGAAACCACCTGCCAAACTGGCCTCTAAAGTTTCAACTTTGGAAGATAGACTCGGCAAGCTTGAAGGCCAATTAGCTGTGGTTGTTCAATTTGTGGAGGCACAGTCGGCAAAGCAGACACCAGCCCGTGAAGGCGGTGGCAATGGAAAGAGTATCAGGACTCGTTCTGAATACTCCCCTTCAGACTCGGCAGATACTGACTGCCATTATGATGATGAATATGCGGCACCATTTCTGGGCCGAGATATGGATGAAAACTCTGTGATTATCCAACCAGGTCAAGGGGATAGTCGTGATGACAAATTTGATATTGAAGAAGGCGAAGTTCCCCCTTCTGTAGTGGAGAAAGTGCCAAACATTGCAGCCAAATTTGCTGTGGCTGAGGAAGTTGGTCCCCCCATTGACCCAGAAATTGCTAAGTCTACAGCCTACCTTCTGACCCACCAGCTCGAGCCCAAAGTGGTAGATGAAACGATCACTAAATACCCCATTCCCAGCAACTGTGAGCTGGTGGATGTGCCGAAAGTCAACCAAAGAATCTGGAATGGGCTACCTGCCTTTTCAAAGACACGAGACCTCAAATTTCAGAGACTCCAAAAGAATCTCACGAGAGGCATCAATGCCTACATACATACAGTGTCGGCACAGGATATCACTGAACAGCAACAAGATGCACTAGCACTTCTGTGCAGTGCGAATTTCGAGCTAAATTCCTTGCGTAAGGAATTCATGAAACCAGACATTGGTTATCAATTCCAGCATCTCTGCAAGCCCTCTACCCCGGTCTCCAAATTCCTTTTTGGTGACGACCTGGGAAGGCAAATGAAAGACATAAGAGATGAACAAAAAGCAACTGAGGGTGTCCTCAGGAGTGAGCATAGCAGACAATACAAAAAGCAGCGTTTCAGCCCATATGACTATGGCAGGAGTGCATATGGCAAGGGCAGGAGCAAGATTACATCAGGAAGCTCAAATTTGCCCCAACAGTACCGCGACGCGGGCTGGACTACTTCTCGTGCAAGTACAAGTGATGTCACTAGGCCTACAGGTGCAAAAGGACCGTGGACTGGAGCTACCAGCCATGCTTTTTTAGGCCAGCGCCCCAAGGGGAGGGGGAAGCCGTAGGCTCCCCACACCTTCACACATCCCAGCCAGCACCAACCGCACTGCGGCAGCAAGCAGGGCTCAGGGATGAAGAGAGCACGATAACCTCCAGTTCAACTGACGAGGTAAACATGACATCTGATTCTAGTGATTATGCAAAGCTATGTCATAATAATGTAGAACCTATGGTAGGAGGTCGACTGAAGCAATTCCTCCCAAAGTGGTGCAAAATTACTTCAGACCCACATGTGCTAAATGCTGTAAGTGGTTACAGGCTTGAATTCAGTAAAGAGATGGGTGCACCATCTAGAACTAAACCCCCTTACCTTTTTCGGTGTGATAAAGCCGAAGAGGCTGATATTGATCTTGAAATTTCTAAACTCCATGACAAGGGAGTAATCGAACCGTGCCAGATGGAAACTGGAGAATTCGTGTCTAATATTTTTACACGGCCTAAAAAAGACGGGGGTACACGCGTTATCCTAGACCTGTCTGATCTCAACAAATATCTCCAGTACCAGCATTTTAAGATGGAAAATATCCATACTGCTATTGAACTCATTTCAGAAAATAGCTTCTTAGCTTCAGTCGACCTTCGGGACGCGTACTATACAGTACCTGTGCACCCAACACACAGGAAGTTCTTAAAGTTCTCCTGGAAAAATCAACTTTGGCAATTCAAAGTACTGCCTAATGGCCTGAGCACGGCGCCAAGGTTATTCACTAAACTACTGAAACCTGTATTCACATTACTGAGAGAGCAAGGGCATGTAGTAATTGGATACCTTGACGATGTACTCATTATTGGAGAAAGTGAGAATCAAACATTGCAAACGGTTTTTGAAACCACTAGCATCCTTGCACAACTTGGGTTCTTGGTACACCCAGAAAAATCAGTACTATGCCCCACTCAAGAAATACAATTTCTTGGTTTCATTCTCAATACTCAGGCCATGACAATTCGACTGCCTGATAACAAATCAGAGGAAATACAGTCCTTGTGCACTGAACTTATGCAAATGGCAAACCCCAGTATCAGGCAGGTGGCTAGAATTATCGGGAAAATGGTAGCATCATTTCCCGCAGTCCAGTATGGACAGCTCTATTACAGGGCTTTAGAAAGGGACAAAATCAAAGCACTCAAAATGAATAAGGGGCATTTTGACAGAAAAATGAGCCTATCTTTGGAAGCAAAACAAGAGCTGCAATGGTGGACAGACAATGTGCAGTCTACTTTCTCACCCTTACGACACCCTAAACCTATGCTCGAATTGTGCACGGATGCCAGTGGCAAAGGCTGGGGGGCATCTGATCATACCACCCATACAGGGGGTAGATGGAATGAAGACGAGCTGCAAAAAGCCAGGGAGAATAAGATTAATTATCTGGAGACCCTGGCTGCTGGCATGGGACTCAAGTCCTTCTGTTCTAATTCACAAAACATTCATGTTTTGTTACGGCTAGATAACAGTACTGCTGTTGCGTACATTAACAACATGGGAGGCATTAAATCCTTTGACTGTGATCGGGCAGCCCGAGAGATTTGGCAGTGGTGCGAAACTCGTAAAATTTGGGTCACTGCAGCACACTTGCCAGGAAAGCTGAATGTGGAGGCAGACCGCATGTCTAGAATTTTCAATGACCGCACAGAATGGATGCTTGACCGCACAGTTTTCCAAGAAATAACTATACGTTTTGGGACACCAGAAATAGACCTATTTGCCTCCAGACTTAACAAGCAGGTAGAGAACTATGTCACATGGTTGCCCGACCCACATGCCAAGGCTGTTGATGCCTTTACTCTCGATTGGGGAAAGTGGTACTTTTACGCATTTCCTCCTTTCTGCTTAGTTGCTAAGTGCATTCAAAAAATCAAATCTGATAATGCAACTGGGATACTAGTAGTCCCAAAATGGCCAAGCCAGCCATGGTTTCCTCTCCTAAACAGGATGATGAATGAGGAACCACTTGTTATTCATAGGAGTGAATCCTTACTAACATTGCCAGTTTCTAACACTCCTCACCCACTAAACACTCAGATTGATCTTCTTGCTTGCAGGTTCTGTGCAAGCCCTTCAGAGATGCGGGATTGAATGCACGGATAACTGCTGTAATGGCCTCCTCTTGGAGAAAAGGGACTAAAAAACAGTATGCAGTGTACATAAACAAATGGAAAGCATTTTGTGACAAAAAATGCAGCAACTACTTGTACTCGGATGTTCAAGCTATCCTGGAATTCCTGAGTGACATTTTCTTCGATAAAGGGGCAGGTTACAGTGTCATAAACTTAGCACGGAGTGCTCTATCTTCATTTGTGATTCTTCGAGATACTATGTTTACAGTTGGAAACCATCCCTTTATCCAGAGGTTTATGAAGGGAGTCTTTCAGCTACGCCCACCCAAGCCTAGATACATGGAAATGTGGGACGTTAACCTTGTTTTCAATTTTCTTCGTTCTTGGTCCCCAGCGCACATTTTGGACCTGAAAAAATTGACGCTTAAATTGTGTGTGATTATTGCATTAATCTCAGCACAAAGGATTCAATCATTACACTATCTAAGCTTGGATGGTATGGTGTTAAGAGATAATGCAGTCACCTTTCACCTTCATGATCTCCTAAAACAGAGCAAGCCTGGAAATTACTCACACAGTGTCAAGCTCCAGGCATACCCGCCAGACAGGAGACTTTGTGTAGTCAGGTACTTGCAGGAATACATCAGCAGGACCCGCAGAATCAGAGCTAGTGAACGGTACCTTTTTGTTAGCTACAAGAAACCGTATCACAGGGTATCATCTCAAACAATCGCTCGCTGGATTAAGGAGGTTTTGGAGGCTGCGGGTATTGATACAGAGATCTACAAGGCGCACTCTACTCGGGCAGCGTCTACCTCCGCAGCCAATAAGGGAAATTTCCCAGTATCTAAAATACTTGCGCAAGCCGGTTGGGCCAACGAAAGAACCTTTCGCAAGTACTACAACAAGCCCTGTCCTGCTGAGAAAACCTTTGTAGAAACAATTATCAAAAAATAGACTGTGAAGCCCTAAGATTTGGGCAGACATGTCTTGAACTGCCTGAACTTGTGAACTCTTGGAGACACAATATCTCTGTAGCATTCAACCTGAATGAGATTTGCAATGGAACCTCTTGTAAGGTATGCTTCCTACCCCTTTTCGGGGGGGTTGCCTCGAGAATGTAACCACTGGCTTTGAAATCTCATATATGACGTAATCTCTCACGAAATTACGATATAAAATGGAAGATTAAATGAGAACTTACCGTTTGAAGTTTAATATTAATTTTATGAGTAATTGGAGGGTGAGATTACGTCCCACCTCACCCTCCCCCAAATTTCAAACGGTAACTTAATCTCTCGTTATCTTCCTACATCAGTGGTCACATTCTTGCTTCTAATATTGAGTGGCGCGCGCACTAGCGGGATCTCATATATGACGTAATCTCACCCTCCAATTACTCATAAAATTAATATTAAACTTCAAACGGTAAGTTCTCGTTTAATCTTCCATTATGTCATAAAAATACATCACATTGATGCAGCAACAACAGCAGCAAGAAATGAGCCACCACCCCCCACACCCAAGTTCATCTCTGGGGGATTAGGGGGGAGGTGGTGGTGATAGTGATAACAGTACATCATTCCCTGAAAAAATTTTTAAAGGCCCTTTTTCTTGGACAGAAGAAAGACACCCTGGATCTTTTTGGAGGAAGATAATGTTTGGATTTTTCTCATCATGTTTTGGCACAGGTTTGTTGCAAAGATAAACCACCCAATTTCAGACCAAAAAAAAAAAATTTTTGTGGATACTTATGGAAGAATTTCTAAAGAGGAGTTCTACCTTTAAAAAAAAAGAAAAGAAAAGCACATTACTGTCCAGGTTTGTCTGCGTGTGTCAAGTGATTGGCGTTATAATTCTTCAAGGGGTAATTGTGAGTCAGAATTGGACATTCATAGTTCAGGGCATTATATATTTTATCCACTTCCACACAGCTTTTATCACAAATGTATCCCTTTGTCTCTACAATGTCATGTGGTCAAACTTGCTGCAGAAAAGAATGAAATATATTTAGTCACTACGCAAAGCACCATGAAGTCTTGTAAACTGTTCTCATGCACTGCACTTTAATAATTAAAAAGATAATCAATATTTCAGTATGGATGATGTATCAAAATGGGGCAACTTCTATGTGGAAAAAGAAAGAAAAAATGCATCATATATGTATTGCAAAATATAGCTTTTAAGATGCATGATTAGGAGTCTAGGTCAAGATACTCATAACCATTTTTATGTGCTTTGAGTGCCAAAAGGTACCAAAACCCCACATTGTTGTACACACTGTCCAAAGTCCCTGGCACGTGAAGGGTTAACGGGCTAGCTTCATGTTCAGATTTATCCCTCTGCCTTAGGGATTTTACAGTGGCATTAACCGCATTATGGTCTTATAATAGCAAATGTGCACTGGTTGCTGTGGAAGTTTTGTAGTAGTCTTCATTCTTACACTGATAAATGTTTATGCAAAGAAGTTCCTATTTCAGAGGCACGTGTTACAGTTCCAGACTGTTTACAAGTTATGGTTTTGAGAAGTCGTACTTAATAGGCATAACACTAGAAATTAATGTATTTTCGTCTTTATGAGAAAAAAAAAGGTGTTGATTATATGTTTTATTTGTATCATAGGATATTTGAGTTTGTGTATTGTGTTTAATTTTATATCTGCAATCATCATTGAATTGGTGCTTATTAGATTTTTGTGAATATTACTGTGTGAAGGAGACAAAAAGAGAGAGTGACAGAGACCGTAGACTTTGTGTACAAATATGTACCATGTGCTTGGAAGTTAGTGGGAAGGGATAGATACTGAAATTTCACTTGTATGGTGCTGACTATGTGTGGATTGATGTTGGCCAAGACTTTGGATCCTTTCTTTCACTTATTCTTTTTCCCCCACATCTCTGTTTTCCAGATCTTTGGTATGCAATTAGTTTATGGATTGCTGACAAGACTGATACAGTCTAGATACGGTGGACTCCTATTATAACGAAGTCCTCGGCACCGGAATTTTGCTCTCGTCATATCAAAATTTCGTTATAACCGAACAAATAAACAATAAAAATACAGTGTGGATAATGTTGCGGCCTGAATTTTTACTTTGTTGTAACCGTAATTTCAGTATAACTGTGTTCAATATAACGGGAGTGCGCAGTACAGTATATACTCTAGTCGAGTTTCTGAAACCGTTCTGACAAGATTTGACTCCTAATACAAGGTTGTTATTTTTTTTTCCGTCTTCCTATTAGCAAGTATCTTCTGTCTTATCTATGTAATGCTCACTCAATCTTCTTTTCTGTGTTTCCATTACCTTGAGAGTACTGTGTATTCTGTTTTTATTCACACTTTCCACCTTTGTTCTTGTTGAGTAAATTATTTTTTTCCCTACATTTTTTTCTTTCATTTTAAAATTTTGAAAGCCAAATTATATATATGTGAGATTTCAATCCCTCAAAGATGTCCACTGTGCAAAAGATAAAGAACTGGTTAAGACTAGGTCAGCTCGACTATTAAAGACAGGACTGAGGATTTGCGTTACCATAGAGATAAGACATGTGGGCCACCGTGTCGACTGCATTCATGGCAGAGTGAAGAAAAGTGTACATGCTTGAACTCTTACAGTTCATCGCTTGACCTCGGTGTTCATTAGATTATATTATTCATTTCATGATTGTACATCTTTATGTAAAGGCATGCTTACGTGTGTGCAGAAATAAAACAACTACAAAATAAAGTGAAATAAAGATACTATATCTCGAGAGCTTTAACTGTAGTCTTTGTGATGTCATTATGTATGTCTCTTCCTGTTCTCCTTCAATAACTGGAGTGATAGTTCACAATTTTCTTTTGTGATGGTGCTTCAGAAATGTTTTGTATTCTCATTTCACTTTCATGTCATCTTATTTTACAATAGAATAATTATATATATATATATATATATATATAAAGAAACAAACTGGGAATGCATTTTTGGCCAATAAAGCACGAGTTTATTCGTCTCGACAAGACTCCTGAAGAAGGCGTAGGATGCCGAAAATTTGAGTAGAATAAACTCATGCTTTGTTGGCCAAAAATGCATTACCAGTTTGTTTCTTCATTTCTTTGTGGAGCCAATACATGAAATCTCAACATGTTTGGATATATATATTTATATACTAATTTATTTATTTATTTATTTATTTATTTATCTATATATATAGATGTATGTACATATACATGTATATATATATATATATATATATATATATATATGTATATATATATATATATATATATACACATGTATATATATATATATATATATATATATATATATATATATCCCTAGTTGGCACCTTAGGGAGACATATTGGGGGGAAGTGTCTTCATTAGGGAGACAACTGGTCATTAAGGAGACAATTTTCGTGTCTCCATTGCGTAAATTGCCTTTGAACATGTATTTTAAAATTTGCATATAAAACAAATGGAAATGTCTTCCAAATGACCCATCTAGGAGTATATATATATATATATGACACACAATCTGGTTATACAGTGAAAGTGGACATTTTCGTGGTGTGGAAATTTTAATGCATTTCGTGTAACCAGAACTAGCATGAAAATAAAAGCATTCAAATATTTTTGTGTGTGTTATACACACTATTTAGTATTTTGGTTACACAGAATTTAAAAGGTGCAAAATTCATTATACCTGGCCGAGTGTGAGAAATTACTCACACAAAGATATCCACTTCTACAGTTACAACGTAAATGTTAGTCTTTATCCATGTGGTACATGTATCACACATGTAGTTTTGTTGCATACAGCAAACATGGATAAACAGTGTACAGTATATCATCAAAATTTCATGCATTTATTTCACCAGAGATCAATACTTTTCATATGAGCATCTTTGTACAACAACAATAACAAGACAAACTTGATTTAAATATCAATTTTCAATACAAGTGCACACAGTGTTTGTTGGATTGAATTCACACCATTTAAAAATTTATCCAGTATTCTGCATTCCTGAATATGATTAAAAATTCTGACAGATGTCATGTACAGCTGTACTCTGGCGTGCAAACAGAGAAGCATTCAAGGTGCAAATGGATGAGAAATGTCACTTTGACAGCAATGCACAAGCATACCCCACAAGGACGACAAGATTGTAATGCAATACTGTGGTCCACAAGACAGTAGAACCTCAATAAAAGGAGGTCAGATATTGCAAGATGATTGACAAAACGAGGTACTTTTGCAGGTCCTATTTCTCCGACTCGTTGACGACGAGTCCCAGGAATACTCGGGCAGGTGTCTCTGGGAAATGCGTCTAATATAGCAAAATCAGCCCGTCCTCAATGGGTTAATATTGTTTTTGTTTTTATCCCTAATATAACGAATTACAAGACATAGCCAGGAAATTTCCATGGTTCCAAGCAGCTCCCTATAACAAGGTTCCCTGTAATTAATGCACAACTACTGGACAATCAAACGATATATATCACGCAAACACACTTGCAAGAAAACAACTGTGGTTGCATAAAGGCCTCGGACAATGGAAAGTAAGAATAAGGAGGGGGGGGGGGGAAGGTCACAAATGCCATACTCTAATCACCTGATTATTGGATAACCATATTAGAAATCTTGTGAATTAAGCCCTCAAATCACAACTACTGGCAACAAATTGAGAGAAATCAGCTCAGTATTACAAATTACAATTTGAAGGCCAGTAATGATCACAAAGAATGTCACATAGGAATGCAAAATAGTTGTAGCTGTCTTGTCACTGTAACATAGATTCACTTGCTTAGACACTTTCAGTAGCTGTATGAACAAAAGAAAATAAAAAGAAAAAAGAAAACAAAACTAAGAATATGGAGTTTATCTGTACTTCTTTGAAGAAGATTTGCACCCAAGAATGTTTTCTATAGAAAACAATTGTGGAGGATTATGCATGCAATATCAATCAGGTAATCATGACAAACACTGTACAGTGCTCTGGGGCTACTTTTCAGGTTGGATCCATTAATGAAGCATTTTCAATCATCGATTATCATTGATGATTGATCATACTGATAATACTGTATCATTGGTTGGATATCTATTGCCAATGTTTTGATACTCTTAACACCATGTAACATCCACCCAAGAGGTACATTATCCTTTTAAAATAATATTTGTGACCTGCTGTCAAAATCATCTCATCACTTTTTTTACAAACTGAAAAAAAAAAGTATTCATACTCTACAAAATTACTGGAGGAACCTTGTTGACATTGAAGTTTGATAATCTTTCAAGAGTTTTACCATTTTGTGAAAAAATGGTGGCTACTTTATTATTACAGGATATAAATTCCTTAACTGATGTTCTTTTTTTTTTTTTTTTTTTTTGGGGGGGGGGGTTCCCACTTTCCATAATTCTAATTTCCATACTCAAAAAAGTATCTCAACACTGGGCTTTAATGACAGAACACACTGTACGTCTTGCTGCTCATGATGAATTTTTCAATGCACTTTATCATAATATGGGACCAATGAAATCAAGGCACACATGAAGCTGCTTAGACAGACGATATCCCCACATTAATCGATAAAATTCTGTATAAAATGTACACTTTATTCAGTATCTACAACAAAGTATGAACAGCCTATATTCATATATACACAAGCACATACAGTAGAAAGATAGATGAGGTTTTGATGCAAAGGATCCAATCATGTTGTGGACGACACGTTGGTGAATCCGGGCACTCCTTTGTCCTTCAGGACTGCCGCCTCTTTCTGAAGGACGTTGAGGAGGGAATGGGAGCTCTCGATAATCTGAAACATGAACAATGATATATTACAGTTGATCATAAGTTTGATAACAATATCGGCAATCCTGATAACGATGATGACTGCAACAAAGATAATAATTCTCAAATGATATTCAAAATGATATAAATACTGATAACAAAAATATAATATGAACAGTAACAGAAATCAAAATCACAATTAGAGAACTGCCATATCATTTGTATGTACACCTTGTTAAATCCTGAATTTATGTTACTACCATGAACGTTACCACCATTTTCCTTGTTAAAGTTAGGCCTATATTGTTTGACTTCATACAGATGTTGTACATAGTCATTGCTTCATGACCTATCAGCATTAATTAGCAAAGAGTTGTACTCATAAATTTATGACCACAGAATTTATTTTATATCCAAACACAGTGATTTGGGTACTGTTGAGTGGCATACGGAGTTGGCAATACATGAATAGTAACATGAACACAGAGTTTGACAAGAAACATACAGTCAACCTTGACACAATCTTGATGATGACTACAACACTAGTGATGATATTTATTGTGATGTCAAAAATAATAACATGAACAACAATTACAGTAATCAAAATAACAACATCAGCAAAAGCATAAACAATGGTTCAAAGGGGTCTCTCTAGGATAGACACTGTGAAATTTAACAGCAAACCCTTTAAGTTGGTAACAATCATCACAAAGGTTAGAGCGAATATACAAAAACAAAACAGACAGTGGCTTATGTTGTAAAGGGGGCAGAAGAAGAAGTACAGTGTAGAAAAAGGAAGAAGAGGAGGAAACAAAGAAAATGAATAGAGTGAAGAAAAAGTTCAAGATAAAAGAGTGAAAAATTGGTAATGTTCAGCTCATAGATATGGCATATATACATGTATATTCTGTGCCACCCCTGCCTCGACAGTGTAAACTAAGACTGGATGAATCCAATGTCATGGTAACATTCAATAGAGAACCATGACAGCCATTACACACCTTCATGTAGGCAGCCTCGGTTTCGCTGATGGTCTTGTCGTACTCATTCCTCGTGGCGATCTTCTTGGCAAGGCTCTCGTTGACCTTGGCCAGCTTCTCGGTCAGGATGCGGACGTCATTCTGGATCTTGTTCTTCTCCTCCTCCTCTTGTTTGATCTGCTTGTGGAGGTCGTCCCTCTTCACACACAGCTCCTCAATACCTGAAGCATGGTGAGAGGGGAACGAATTGGTGTGGAACTGCATTTGGTGTCTAATGCCCAGAGGGATTTCTCAGGAAACCTGTCAAATCCAAGTCTCTGACTTTTCTTGGAAAGTAAACAATCTACTATGTAGTACTACTGGACCCATCAATAAAAAAAATCTTTTGAAAATTAGTGGCAGATTTCACAAGCTGCAATAACCAACTGCAGCGCCACAAGAAAAGTGCACTAGTAAGACTGAGAGAAAAGCAAAGGCAAGAGTTCCATGTGTACCCCCCCCCCCTCCACTAGTGATATGATTAAATTTAGGGGGCTTTAGGATAAGGAGAGTTTAGATTTAGGGTTAGGATGACATTGATCTCAGTGTCCTAGGTTACTGTGAACTTCACAGTAGGCCTACTCCGACAATGTAGGTTAACATAGCTGGGGTATGGAACTCTTTCCAAAGCAAATTTTTCCTACATTGTAAGAAATAGACCTAGAGTAAATACCCTGTTTGCGGCAGACTTTGTACAGGGTGCCTATTTTGCAGCAGGGGCTGCTTCATTCATTGATGACAAGGCCCAATAAGGTGCCACTTCCCATAACACTTGCGAGTATTAAACTCCTGCTTGTGTTCTGAAGTGGGACTAATAAGCACACATGATGTTTATTCGCTGTTTTGTTGATGAATGAAGGTGCCCAGCCAGAAATACAGTCGGCACCCTGCCGCAAACAGAGTTGTTTACTCTAACTGTTGGTCTGTCCCAAGACTTGGTGGGCATTTTCACATCTTAACTTTGTCATTTGCATAATCAGGACTCCATATGCTCTGTAATTTTCTAGTCCTGAATTTCAGATTACAGAAGCAAACAAGGGAAAAGTAGGATCTAATTAGAGTAAGACCCCCAGTTTTCGGCCGGCCTCCAGAATCCAGACACTTATCACTTATCACAAGCCAGCAAATTCTACTGTCACAACATACACATATCACACTGTTTCACATACTGGCACACTCACTCACCACAGGAAAGTGCCCCGAGTCACCTCCAAAAATCCATCTTAAAATCCCATATTTCGCCGTCAAAAACACAGAATCGGCGCAACTTTTCCAAAGCGCGCGAATCAGGTCCCATGTTAAGAATTAAGGTTGCTGAAAAAGCGCTAAAAATTGAAAAATTATGCCATTCTGTTGCAAGATTCTTAGCTTTATATCGCATCTCAGAGTGTGATGGTATCCTCAAAAGCACAAAAGAAAAACAAAATCTCTGTACATGCCAATGCAGTGAATGAATGCAGACCATCTACAGGGGCTGAATGCAAGCGCCGAGTCACCAGAATTCGGACACGAACGGGCGCCACAATGTCCCCGCTGCAACCTTGCGCCAGCAAGGTATGGTATGCGCTCATTTTTTAGCGGCCTTGTATGCGAATTGACATTGAACGCGCATAGCGCGTGTCCGAATTCTGGGGAATTATCAATGTGATAATATTTGGGGATTTTGTGAAATTTTATGACGTATTTAACAAAATCAATATTGAGAAAAAGTAGTTTGACATACATACATGTACCGGTACACTGTTACAGATATAATTTTGTATGTATGTATTATTTGAGTTGAACAAATATTGCAGAAAAGCTTAATAAGTGTCCGAAAACTGGTGGTTTTACTCTTCTATAGGTCTAACAGTTAGTTCTAAATCAAAATGTAAATTTAAATTTGACAACTCTCCTACTGCTTACTTTGAAAAATATCACCACCTATCAGCAATGTATTTTTGTATATCAGTGTGTCAACAAACTTATGCCTGACCATTTTGTTCAATTGTTTGATATCAATCAGAATGTGCATAATTACAATACACGCTCCTCGTCATAAATGCATTTGCCCAGACCCAGAACCATGTCTTACCAACATAATATTCGTTTTATGGCCCCCAAGAAATGGAACAATTTATCTAAAGACATAAGAAATGCACCATCTCAAAATTGTTTTAAGATAAGACTCAAGAAAAAGTTGTATTCATCCATATAAGGTAGTTTATAGTGAGGGCTGCTAAATTTCTCTTGATTATACTAAAATGAAATACATGTACATGTATGTACAATGTTGCCTTGTTTGTTTTAGTATTGGGCAAGTCCAAGATAATGTCCCCTCAGATGCTCAAAGTTCATCTTGATTTAATCAAAAAGTTATTGATATCATGTTGTAGCCAAAGAGTTAAATTATATATTTCCAGCAAAGAAAATATTTAATTATGCAAATTTATGCAAGAAATATGGCCTTAATTTGCATAAATTAAAAACAAACCTTACGTATGGGACAAATTAAAAATATTCATCTAAAATCAGTTGAATTTGTCCTTAACTTAGTTCCTTTATGGACATGACCCCTGTATGAGCTAGTATAATTTCCAATAGGTAAGACAAGGTCAGCACATTAATTATGCAAATTATGCTCTTTCCCAGAACGAAGTGTCCCATACGTAAGGATTTGAGTATGTTTTTTTTAGTTTTTTCTGAAAATTTCCAACATTGACCAATCATACTTTAGGAAGTTCTAATTTATTCATTTTAACTCCAGATTAGCAAAACTAAATGTGAAAATTTAATTAGTCCTTCATCTTATAACTAATTAAAGTTTGCTTACGTATGGGACAAATGCCTTACGTATGGGACATTACATGCAAAGTGAATGGGAAAACCGCCTTTTGACATGGATGCTATATATCCTTACATTTGTTTGGTTAATGGTTATCTTTGCACCTACTCTGAAGGATATGTCTATATATCTACCTCTCCTACTTAGTTGACCTCAGGGAGAGTGTAAGAATAGCATTATTGAGTCACTAGCAGCACCCGTGGAAATCCACGGGTCTGAGGGGTTTTATTTTTTTTCTCATAATACGATTTTGCACATTTTTATTGAAGAAATAAAAAGAAAAGTCTTCTCATTCTTTCGTTAATTGTGCTGTTTTCTAAATGACCACCCTTCCCAGAAATTTTATAATACATTTTTGTAGTATATGCCAGGCGATCCGGTCCATTGGTAGGGATCATTCCCGCCACTACTTGCTTTTATTATAGAACTTGAGTTTCGAGGGGTTATTTGCACCCGTTGAAGTCCAACAGTTGTCTTGTTGCCCCTCATCCCTCCCCCCCCCCTCACGCACACACACATTTCCACCTCCGCAGGGCAAAAAACAAAAACATTCAGGGAAAAATTACCAAAAACGCAAATGAGATTCACCGAAAGTTCTGCCCACAGGTTGTTCCCGTCGAAACGGGAAGATATTAACACTATGACTTTGATTACCCCCTGCTCTTGCATCCACGCGGGCACCCGCGGGAATCCACGGCTGGTCTCAAGGCCTCGGTTTGTTTTGTGTTTTTTTTTCATGTTTCTTTTCCCCACGTTATGAGAGAAAAATAAGATATTTTCGTCTTCATAATTTTGCTCCCTCCTTTTTGTTTTTAATCACCAAAACTTGGCTTGATATATCATATCAATATAGAACTACATCTGCTTCAGATTGTACATTATCATAATCAATATTTGGCCTACAATTATTGCTCCTATTATTGTTATTATTATATCATTATTATCATTATCCTTATCATTATTATTATTATTATTATTATTATTATTATTATCATCATCATTGTTATTATTTGGGGAGGGGGAGATCATAGTCATCAGGTTTAATAAGCACCCGTGGGAGTAGGTTCTCACGACCTCGTATTTTTTTTCTTTAATATTTTTCCCATGTTATGGAAGAAAGAAGAATATATACATCACTGCATTCGTCTTCATTTGCTCCCTCTTTTTTTGTCACCAAAACTTGGTTTGATAGACCATAGAACCACACATTCTATTTCCACTTGCAATTTTAAAAATAGGCGGTCGGCAAAGCGAGGTTTTCCTCTACGTCCGCTCATCTTATGAATATGTATGATTACAGCAGCTCTGCATTAAACGAATGGACACAGCTGCGCGTGTAATCTGATATGTAAGGGTACGATCGGCAAATATATTTAGCCGCGTTCTAAACAGTCTGCGTACAATGACACCGGACTTGAGAGCAAACGGCGAGCAAACTAAATGACGTACCTGAGCTGCATATAGTATTCTGCAGTTGTGCAAAATACAATTACATAACCAACGTTCGTTGTTTTCATTTTGGGGACGCCAATAATGGCGAACTGTACGTAAATGCCCTTGTAGTCCATATCACGCACACACAGATTCGTGTAACCATCGTCAATACATTCAGTACACGTAACAGGCGGAGGCAAAGGTACATCCAGGGAGGTGGTTCCACCTCCCTGGTACATCACAGAACTATATACACACAGTGTAGAGTGTGTATAGAGTTCTGCGAGGTACATTGTGTGTGTGCGTGCGCGTCCGTCGGAAGATGTCAGAGATTTCGCTGCACCATCATCTTTAGTATCCCCCAGTGTCTCTGCAAGCTAAAAGATGGAAGATCGAGAAAGCAGGAGGCCAGCGGAGGTTCCGTGAATATTGAAACGCTCGGCTCTTTCGTCACGCACAAAAATGCATTATGCATGTAGCTAATTAATTTTTCTTTTTCGTCCTCGACGTCGACACGGAGGCGGAGAGGGGACGAAACCCGCGCCATTCGATGCAGGATACTCTCCTGCGGCCGACGGCACCGGTCGCAACTGCCCGGAGCCGACGGCTCGGGAGGAGATAGAGAAACCAGCAACACCGAAATAAAACAGGAAATACATAAGGCCGCGACAACAACAACAACTTCGAGTATTATAGTATAGGACTAGCAGCACCCGTGGAAATCCACGGGTCTGAGGGGATTTATTTTTTTTCTCATAATACGATTTTGCACATTTTTATTGAAGAAATAAAAAGAAAAGTCTTCTCATTCTTTCGTTAATTGTGCTGTCTTCTAAATGACCACCCTTCCCAGAAATTTTATAATACATTTTTGTAGTATATGCCAGGCGATCCGGTCCATTGGTAGGGATCATTCCCGCCACTACTTGCTTTTATTATAGAACTTGAGTTTCGAGGGGTTATTTGCACCCGTTGAAGTCCAACAGTTGTCTTGTTGCCCCTCACCCCTCCCCCACCCTCACGCACACACACACTTCCACCTCCGCAGGGCAAAAAACAAAAACATTCAGGGAAAAATTACCAAAAACGCAAATGAGATTCCCCGAAAGTTCTGCCCACAGGTTGTTCCCGTCGAAACGGGAAGATATTAACACTATGACTTTGATTACCCCCTGCTCTTGCATCCACGCGGGCACCCGCGGGAATCCACGGCTGGTCTCAAGGCCTCGGTTTGTTTTGTGTTGTTTTTTTTCATGTTTCTTTTCCCCACGTTATGAGAGAAAAATAAGATATTTTCGTCTTCATAATTTTGCTCCCTCCTTTTTGTTTTTAATCACCAAAACTTGGCTTGATATATCATATTAATATAGAACTTCATCTGCTTCAGATTGTACATTATCATAATTAATATTAGGCCTACAATTATTGCTCCTATTATTGTTATTATTATATCATTACTATCATTATCCTTATCATTATTATCATTATTATTATTATTATCATCATTGTTATTATTTGGGGAGGGGGAGATCATAGTCATCAGGTTTAATAGGCACCCGTGGGAGTAGGTTCTCACGACCTCGTATTTTTTTTTCTTTAATATTTTTCCCATGTTATGGAAGAAAGAAGAATATATACATCACTGCATTCGTCCTCATTTGCTCCCTCTTTTTTTTTTTTGTCACCAAAACTTGGCTCTCACCTCCCTGGTTTGATAGACCATAGAACCACACATTCTATTTCCACTTGCAATTTTAAAAATAGGCGGTCGGCAAAGCGAGGTTTTCCTCTACGTCCGCTCATCTTATGAATATGTATGACTACAGCAGCTCTGCAGTAAACGAATGGACACAGCTGCGCGTGTAATCTGATATGTAAGGGTACGTCGGCAAATATATTTAGCCGCGTCCTAAACAGTCTGCGTACAATGACACCGGACTTGAGAGCAAACGGCGAGCAAACTAAATGACGTACCTGAGCTGCATAACATTATTCTGCAGTTGTGCAAAATACAATTACATAACCAACGTTCGTTGTTTTCATTTGGGGACGCCAATAATGGCGAACTGTACGTAAATGCCCTTGTAGTCCATATCACGCACACACAGATTCGTGTAACCATCGTCAATACATTCAGTACACGTAACAGGCGGAGGCAAAGGTACATCACAGAACTATACACACAGTGTAGAGTGTGTATAGAGTTCTGCGAGGTACATTGTGTGTGTGCGTGCGCGTCCGCCGGAAGATGTCAGAGATTTCGCTGCACCATCATCTTTAGTATCCCCCCCAGTGTCTCTGCAAGCTAAAAGATGGAAGATCGAGAAAGCAGGAGGCCAGCGCAGGTTCCGTGAATATTGAAACGCTCGGCTCTTTCGTCACGCACAAAAATGCATTATGCATGTAGCTAATTAATTTTTCTTTTTCGTCCTCGACGTCGACACGGAGGCGGAGAGGGGACGAAACCCGCGCCATTCGATGTAGGATACTCTCCTGCGGCCGACGGCACCGGTCGCAACTGCCCGGAGCCGACGGCTCGGGAGGAGATAGAGAAACCAGCAACGCCGAAATAAAACAGGAAATACATAAGGCCGCGACAACAACAACAACTTCGAGTATTATAGTATAGGACTAGCAGCACCCGTGGAAATCCACGGGTCTGAGGGGTTTTATTTTTTTTCTCTCATAATACGATTTTGCACATTTTTATTGAAGAAATAAAAAGAAAAGTCTTCTCATTCTTTCGTTAATTGTGCTGTCTTCTAAATGACCACCCAGAAATTTTATGATACATTTTTGTAGTATATGCCCGGCGATCCGGTCCATTGGTAGGGATCATTCCCGCCACTACTTGCTTTTATTATAGAACTTGAGTTTCGAGGGGTTATTTGCACCCGTTGAAGTCCAACAGTTGTCTTGTTGCCCCTCACCCCTCCCCCCTCACGCACACACACATTTCCACCTCCGCAGGGCAAAAAACAAAAACATTCAGGGAAAAATTACCAAAAACGCAAATGAGATTCCCCGAAAGTTCTGCCCACAGGTTGTTCCCGTCGAAACGGGAAGATATTAACACTATGACTTTGATTACCCCCTGCTCTTGCATCCACGCGGGCACCCGCGGGAATCCACGGCTGGTCTCAAGGCCTCGGTTTGTTTTGTGTGTTTTTTTTTTTCATGTTTCTTTTCCCCACGTTATGAGAGAAAAATAAGATATTTTCGTCTTCATAATTTTGCTCCCTCCTTTTTGTTTTTAATCACCAAAACTTGGCTTGATATATCACATAGAACTACATCTGCTTCAGACTGTACATTATCATAATCAATATTAGGCCTACAATTATTGCTCCTATTATAGTTATTATTATATTATTATTATCAGTATCCTTATTATTACTATTATTAGCCTATTATTATCATTATTATTATTATTATTATTATTATTATTATTATTATTATTATCATTGTTATTATTTGGGGAGGGGGAGATCATAGTCATCAGGTTTAATAGGCACCCGTGGGAGTAGGGTCTCACGACCTCGTATTTTTTTCTTTAATATTTTTCCCATGTTATGGAAGAAAGAAGAACATATACATCACTGCATTCGTCTTCATTTGCTCCCTCTTTTTTTTGTCACCAAAACTTGGTTTGATAGACCATAGAACCACACATTCTATTTCCACTTGCAATTTTAAAAATAGGCGGTCGGCAAAGCGAGGTTTTCCTCTACGTCCGCTCATCTTATGAATATGTATGATTACAGCAGCTCTGCAGTAAACGAATGGACACAGCTGCGCGTGTAATCTGATATGGAAGGGTACGATCGGCAAATATATTTAGCCGCGTCCTAAACTGTTAAACAGTCTGCGTACAATGACATCGGACTTGAGAGCAAACGGCGAGCAAACTAAATCACGTACCTGAGCTGCATATAGTATTCTGCAGTTGTGCAAAATACAATTACATAACCAACGTTCGTTGTTTTCATTTGGGGACGCCAATAATGGCGAACTGTACGTAAATGCCCTTGCAGTCCATATCATGACGCACACACAGATTCGTGTAACCATCGTCAATACATTCAGTACACGTAACAGGCGGAGGCAAAGGTACATCACAGAACTATACACACAGTGTAGAGTGTGTAGAGTTCTGCGAGGTACATTGTGTGTGTGCGTGCGCGTCCGCCGGAAGATGTCAGAGATTTCGCTGCACCATCATCTTTAGTATTTCCCAGTGTCTCTGCAAGCTAAAAGATGGAAGATCGAGAAAGCAGGAGGCCAGCGCAGGTGCCGTGAATATTGAAACGCTCGGCTCTTTCGTCACGCACAAAAATGCATTATGCATGTTGCTAATTAATTTTTCTTTTTCGTCCTCGACGTCGACACGGAGGCGGAGAGGGGACGAAACCCACGCCATTCGATGTAGGATACTCTCCTGCGGCCGACGGCACCGGTCGCAGCTGCCCGGAGCCGACGGCTCGGGAGGAGATAGACAAACCAGCAACGCCGAAATAAAACAGGAAATACATAAGGCCGCGACAACAACAACAACTTCGAGTATTATAGTATAGGATTCTATAACTAAGAAAGGAAAATAAAGAATATTCATTTATACTTGTATTTTCTTATTTTCATTACAGGCTGTGCAGCTGGTCTTCAATTAACATTCCTCCTTTTAACATTTTGATATTGGACATTTTCTTAATTCAGTTATCATTTTCAACTTTACCTCTCTACAAAATGACTTTGTCCTAGAGAATGGGATTCTCTAAGTGTCATTTTAGGTGCAGTACACTGTTCAGCATGTACTACAGGCTGTACAGCCTAAAAAGGGAAATCAAAACAATTGTGCTTGTGGTGCTCATCAATGACAACATTACAGGTCTTACTGAAAAGAAAAATCACTTGAGGTGACAGCAGGTAACTTTGTCATTACTTGAGTTGATAGCAAAGGAAAAACCCTACAAGAATACTTTTTATTTTGATATGATGTTTAATATTTCAACTGCACACCCTCAGAATATGTCATGACTTATCAAGGTCATGAACATGATTTCTGAAAATCCTGTAAAATGAAGACTATAGTTTACATTTGCCATGAACCACAATATCAATACTGGTTCTGTGGTTGGAGTGCTAATAACACAAATTACACAAACAAATAGGGAATTCAATTTTCTTTTCTATATTGTGTTTGAAGAGACAGATGTGCTCTGAGACACCTTAATCAACTCCTACTTACTTTGTACCCCACATCTACACAATTATCAACAAGCATTGCAAACTCGTAGTGTATGATCAAATTAGGTTATTAGAATTTATCAAACTTGTAAGTTTCAGATCAGTGAGTTACTTGAGTGTTTCAAATCTAGAATTACATTTTTCTCTTAAGATGTAAATGTACAAATGATAATCTTTCCTGTATCACTACACAAGCATGTATGTACAAAGTACAACCACAAATTTTGTTGTCTTTGGTTTCATAGACCTGAAGCCAAGCAATTTGAAAAAAAAAAAAGCCAGCGTTGGCACATACATTCTTCTATCTCCTTGTTCTACCACGGCTTTTAAACTCTAAAAGTTTCATTAAAATTGGATTGATTTTGCAGAAGCTAAAATTCACATGGCAAAACATGATGATTACAGAGCAAAATTAATTACTCTTGTTGTTGTTGTGTTTTGTGCTGCATTTCAAATAATTACAAAGCTCTATGAAAGCTTAGACAACTTGCAAGGTAAGCCTAAAACTACTGAAAGTACCCACTTCAAAATGTATTTGCAAATTACACTGTACATGACACTTGATTTTACAGTTGAAATTATCAAGACTACAAATTAGTCATGGTACATGTGCATGTATGCTACATCAAGGTCATAAGCTAGAATTCGCACATTTTTTTTTTTCATTTGATAAAAAATATTGACCAGAGTATTACAAATGGGCTAGAAATAGAGTGTCAGTATACTGTATCTGTATGTGTAGACATCATGAGGACAGTGTTAATGCATGACGGAATCCACACTAAGACATTTAATTGTAAATTAATAATTACTTTTATTTGTCTTATTTTAGCTTTTGTTAGGTATCTGAACCGGGAAAGTACCCACTTAGAAGTCTATTTCATTTGTTACATGTTGTAGTATGATTTGTGGAACTGAATATGACACTATGGGGAATTTAAAGTCATTCCCATGAATACACTTGTGCACTAAAGACAAATGTCCCATACGTAAGTTCAGCCATGTCCCATACGTAAGGTGTACTTTCGCTAATTAAACCAACTTCATGAAAATATGCGCCATTCTTTTGCAGTGAAACTTTGCTGAAAGATACTTCAGTATTGTACCTTTCTTCACTTCTAAACAGAACTTGATCAGTAAGGTACTTTCAGAGAATTTTCAATTCAAACTTTATTTTGAAAAATCCAGTTTTTCTCTGGTCCCATACGTAAGTTGCCATATTTTTCTTAATAAAATAATTAACCCAAGGTCAAATGACATCAAACTTAAACACAATATTCTTCTCAGGGCTGCCAGTCCTCCTGATGATAAACAGTAAAATCCAAGTGCTCCTTCATTACTTTTCAGAGGTTTGAAATCTCTGAATGTCCCATACGTAAGGTGCGCGATATCTTGGACTTGCCCTATTACAAGTGTGTGTTTTAGGTTCTCTTTACCTCTCCTTAATGTATTTTTTTCTTTTTTCTCTTTTCTTTTCTTTCTCTTTTTCCTTCTTCCTATCTGTTTTCCCTCCTGCATCCCTAGCTTTAGTCTCTTGTGTATCTGTACTTCGTCTTGTAAATATGTACAATATGTATATTTAAAAAAAAAAAATGTCTTTTTAGCTATGTTTCAATCAGATTCAACTACATTTTCAAATGTTAAAGGTGCACTCACTTCAAGCTGTGCTTACTGAGTTGCCACCTCCAGTTTGTCATTACTGAATTGTTACTGCTGTTACACAAATTGATCTGGAAATAAATGTTCTATTGAATTGAATTGAATTTGAATTTACACATAGAGTGAAATATCCCGTTTGCGGCAGTTTAAGCATTGTTAAGGGTTTTTCCAACTTGTAAACAAATCAGGCAAATTATTTTCAACCATTTCATATATCATAGACAAGATTATTCATTAACGCAATTGTTTTCATAAAAGAAATTTACCATTGACCAACGCAGTTTTCATGATTTACCAGGGCAAAACCTGGCACAATTTTCGCCGATAAGGGCGATATGCGACGTAGTATTTCTGCTTGCGGCACGATGTACAATCCCTATGCAATACGCGCGTGCTCCGCGATCTTTAGGTGAACGCCTTCACATGTCTCGCGAACATTGCGTAAGCGCCAATTCCCATTGCGAAAGCACGTGAAAATAGCGGGCGCACATGCATTGGCCGCAAACAAGATCGCAATTCTGGCGGTGTTGTTGATGTCTTTCTCATGTTTTTCTCATTTTCTTTCGATGGTTACATCCACTTTCCGAAAAAAATGGCGGCCCACATCGGCTCGCGAAAGTTCTATTTTACGTGAGGATATGTTTTCAAAATCCATGAACATCGAGAACACAATAAAAAATCAAGTTTCTTGGACCATTGTTTCTTAACTGTTATGTTAAGAAGTACCGAAAATTTCATTTTGGATGCGATATGTTGTCATTTAGGTGAGAAAATTTCACTTTCGTCAGAGATCGTGCCCATTTTATCGCTTGGTTTTTGTTGATTGCTAGTGTGTTAGTATATGTGTAGTGTGCATGTAACAGTGCAATGCAGTGTTTAGCGGTATATTACCGTGTATGTTGTACCTGCCGCGAACGGCTGCACGGCCGCTTACAGACGCAGTTACTCTATTTCTACATTTTACTAGATCCAAATTTTACACGAAATGCATTCTCAATTTAGCACTGTATCATCATATGGTGTAACTATGACTGCACAATGTAACATAAATTAGATGCGTGGTTCTGCCAGCTGCTGCCAGCATTGCGGCTGTTCAAGACCACAACAATAACATTCATAGTAAGACAAAGTCTAAGTCAAGCATCCCTGCTTTAAAAAGAGATGATGGTACGCTAGCGGAAGGTAATGAAGAAAAGTCACAAGTGTTAAATGACTACTTTAGTTCAGTTTTTACCAGGGAAGATATTCATGATGTTCCAGATTTTTGTGACAGACTCTTCACAGAACCTTTAGACGATATGGAAGTAGACGTCTCAGATGTACTGAAGGTTATCCGAAATCTGGATTACGACAAGTCTCCCGGACCAGATGAAGTTCACGTTAGGATACTGAAGGAATTACAAGAGGCCGTAGCGCCAGTATTGACAGATATTTTTAATACATCATTAAATGCAGGCCAGGTACCAGTAATGTGGAAATCTGCTAACGTGGTCCCAATTCATAAGAAAGGTCCAAAATGTGAAGCAGAGAATTATCGACCTGTGAGTCTTACCAGTGCTGTCTGTAAAATAATGGAAACACTCATAAGGGATGCAATAATGGCTCATCTTGAAAACGACGATTTGTTAACACTTCATCAACATGGATTCAGAAGAGGCAGATCCTGCGCCACACAACTACTTGAAGTAACAAATGACTGGAGTGCTGCTCTTGATGTTAAAGACATAGTCGACTGTATTTATTTAGACTATCGCAAGGCTTTTGACAGTGTACCACATACAAGACTACTCAAGAAAATTTATGGATATGGAATCAGAGGGAAAATTTGGAACTGGATCAAAGCATTTCTCCTTGAACGCACTCAACGAGTAGTAGTAGAAGGAGCCAGTTCACAAGAAAGTACAGTAACCAGTGGAATTCCCCAGGGAAGTGTTTTAGGCCCAATATTATTTATCATATTCATTAACGACCTACCTGAGATTATATCTACAAATTCCACAGTTAAATTGTTCGCCGATGACACCAAATTGTATGCTGCACGACATGAAGAGTCTGATAATAACAATCTGCAGGAGGATCTGTATAAACTCACAACATGGGCCAAAGACTGGCAGTTATCCTTCAATCAAAAGAAATGTAAAGTAATGTATTTTGGAAAGAGAAATCCTGGATTGAGTTATTACCTAAACCCTGACGATACATCTGAACTTTTGACAGTTATTCATGAGAACGACCTTGGAGTAATATTCGACAGCAGCCTGCAATTCTCTAACCATGTCAACAGAGTATGCGCCAAGGCAAATAGACTGTTGGGATTAATCAGGAGGTCCTTTTCTAATATGGATGCTAGAGGTTTAGTTCAATTATACAAGTCAATCATTCGACCATCCCTGGAATATTGCAGTAGTGTATGGCTTCCATGCCTAAAAAAGAGGGACATTGACAAACTGGAAAAAGTACAGAGAAGAGCAACAAAGCTGCTACCTGGTCTGAGAGATCTGAGCTACACAGAACGACTGAGGAGACTGGGTCTCCCAACATTGTCATATAGAAGACACAGAGCAGATATGATCCAGACATATAAGATCCTGAATGGCCTAGACGACCTGCATAGCTCAGATTTCTTCCAGCAGTATACACATTCCAGGACAAGAGGTCACTCACTCAAGCTCAGAAAACCGTACGCAAACTCAAATATAAGACAAAGGAATTTCTCACACCGAGTAGTTAACTTATGGAACAGCCTACCATCTGAAGTCATCAATAGCAGCAGCATCAATACCTTCAAATCAAATCTGGAAAAGTCATGGAAACATCAGTTCAACTGTTATGACCCGGATACTATATTCCCATGATGCCCCTGCCCTACGCATGCGAATAGTAGAGCAAATAACAATTGCAGCAAGTTTCCAGAGGATGCAGAGGGGCAAATAAGTCCAGTATACTTTATGCCCAACATCAAGGTAAATCAAGGTAAATAACAGGGTACGACCACCATGCACCATACCACCAGCGGCACCACTACCACAGTTCGGGAAACCCACTCACAAGGGGGGGGGGGGCCCCTCCTTATAAGTAACCCATCCCCCTTATGCACTTGTCAATGTAATGACTCACCCCACTACCCCCGGACATGGGTGCGTCATTTCCTCGTTTGGTCCGTCAAATTTGTGACCCAGGTGTTTGTCATTTTACCAGCTTTGTCCGTCAAATTTTTGACCGAGGGGTGCGTCATGGTACGTCACTTGACTATGGAAAATAACACGCATTATTTTGAATCGAGGGGTGCGTCATGGTACGTTACTTGGCTATGGAAAACTGCACGCATTTTTGCACGCTACCGCGAGTGAAATTACAGTGAGCGCTTTCCCGCGGCAAGTGAAAATCAAAGTCGGGAAGCGTTTTGGAATAAGAGGAAAAAATGCTTGCCAGAATTTAAAAGCCACCCTTTCTCCTTACATTTTCCCTCCAACAAACCCATGAAATCATGCATACTCAATCTCAAACCAGGGACTGTTCAGCGATGTAACAACTTAGTTCAATCTTTCCTGTCGAAACGGCAGCAGAAGAACTGCCTGCCGCATGCCATTTTCTGCTCGCGGGATCTAGTTATAGCCAGACCAGCCAGCTGGACAGACGCGCGCGCGACGCTGTTAGCTGTGCGAATCTCTACGTACCGCGACTAGGCTGTAGTTACGCAGTACTCGAGCGGGAATATGAATGCCGTGGCGTGGTGTGTACCTACCTGCTGCGCTGCAGCAGTATGCATCCACCGCACTAGCAATGGCCGCGCACACACAGCGCATTCTGCACACATTGTCATGTATGGATTGCATGCACAGAATACATACTACTGTACGGAATATCGTAGCAGCAGCGTGATGTACGGTGAATGACAATACGATGCTTACATGGTAAGGGAAACTTGCCGAAACTTTTACAAATTATGTGTACGAACCAAAAGAAAATGAAATTGCTTGAATAAAACGTATGCAAAAATCGTTTCAGTATTTACGGGGGTGCGTCAAATGTACCGAGGATGTCCGTCAAAAAAGTGACCGAGGTGTGCGTCACTTTCAACGTGTTGTCCGTCAAAAAAGTGACTGTGATGTTCGTCACTTGCAGCGTTATGTCCGTCAAAAAAGTGACTGTGGTGTCCGTCAAAAACCCCGTGTGGTCAGTCAAAAAATGACCATGACGCACCCATGTCCGGGGGTAGTGGGGTGCGTCATTACATTGACAAGTGCATTATAAGTAACCCCGTCCCCCTTATAAGTAACCCCCGGGGCACCCCTTATAAGGAGTCTTTACGCTTTTTTGCAATGCAACGCGAAAATGAAAGGACTGCGGCAATTCGCTTGATTATGTCCATAAAGCTTCACAAGTTTCCTAGTTACTCACGAAATTTGAGCAAAATCGGTTCGAGGCATCATATCTAAAATCATGGATTTAAATGCGATGTCAAACGACCCATGCGAATGCTGAAATGCGAGCGATTACTGGCGTGAGTGTCGCCAGGCGCGGCGGCGCGGCAATGCTTGAGTGCAGACGTGGCGACTGAGTACGTACTCATCGCATTTAAATCCATGATTTTAGATATGATGCCTCGAACCGATTTTGCTCAATTTCGTGAGTAACTAGGAAACTTGTGAAGCTTTATGGACATAATCAAGCGAATTGCCGCAGTCCTTTCATTTTCGCGTTGCATTGCAAAAAAGCGTGGAGACTCCTTATAAGGGGTGCCCCGGGGGTTACTTATAAGGGGGACGGGGTTACTTATAAGGGGGACGGGTTACTTATAAGGAGGGGCCCCCCTTGTGAGTGGGTTTCCCGAACTGACCAGCACCAGTGACAGTGACAGTGTGCTACCCCTGTCAACCAAACAGCACATACACAATTATCAATATATGGGACCACGAAATACACAGGGTAAACAGAGCTCGGCTCGGCTTACCACGGCCACGAACGCAAACGAAACAGCTACGATTCAAATGTGGCTTTAGATAGAGAATGTGTGCACATGGGCATACTCACACTTTACAAGTTCGTTATTATAACTCTGGAGAGCAGCTGCCTGATGGGTCATCTTTATCTAATCTCACTTCTCCTCTTGATACGTCCTTTTCCACTTTTCGGTTCGTTTGTTAGCGGATAGCGAATTTAGCGATAGCGCCGTTGCTGTGTTTTGGATACCGATCTAATTCGACCCTCATACAGGACAACCGTTGGTAGCAGTAGGCCACCTACCTTCGACACATCGACCCATTTAAGATTTAATAGTACATTACTGTAGTCAAATAGAAAGCTCAAGTAAATTCTGAATTCGGTGCAGTATATATACAGAGAGTTAAGTCGTAAAGCCCATCTATAATTCTGGAATAAAAGCAATTAATTTTTTTTTCCTTTTAAAGAACCTAATCACTCAACATGCACCAAAAGCTCTTTGATCAACGGACACGGTTACAGTTAAGGGCTTTCAGTGTTGGGGTTAATAGGGTTTTCAGAGTAGGACTTTACCCGCACTGTAGGCTCCTATAATGAATTCATTTTCGGGATTCATTTCTTCACACCAAATACTCGTGATGAAATTTTATGCACTATCTTTATTGTCATTCACAAGATTTTATAATAAAAGTTTGTTTGAATATTGTCTGTCCACATAAAAGATAGGCCTATGTGTGGAAGTACAGGCCAAGAGCGTCTAGTTACAGAAGGCATTTACAAATAAATATGGGGTACAGTTTGTTTCACAAATAAAAAGCAACTCCCAAATCATTATCCAGTCTCAGGTGTTTAGCGTAATATTTTTACACACTCATTAGTACAGTCTCGATTCCCTATTTCGGATGTTAGGATCAACAACGTAATGGTCAAACTCAGTGGACTACTACTTAAACTGAGGGACTCCAAGGATTATTATGCATTTTCAACTATTCCAGAATGTTGGTATGTCTGGCACTCAACAGTACTTAGGGCTACTATATATTCTGTAAAATGACATCACTTATTCAGTTTTTCAATGAGTACATGCTTGTGTGGTGATTAAATCGCTCAAGCAATTGTGACATTTTCGAGTCCTGATTCTTGGAGACCTAAAACAGTATGACTGTATTGATCCTCCCTCAACATTACATCCACTAAACGACTTCTTGCCTCATTTTTGCTTTCTCTTGTTTACATTTTTTAAAATCCAAAATACATGGGAAAAAAGCACTCTGCCTAATTTCGAGTTTCTGGTTAAAACTGTAAGTCTTCTTCTTCTTCTTCTTCTGATTAAGTCTGCCTCCTTCAATAGACTGAAGATTCTTGCAGATTCTTGTAGAAGTCTTGATCCCTCCGATTGTAAGCCCTACTGTTCACTTCGGGGCTACACTCTCATAGAATAAAACTATTTTGGAGTTTAAACCAAAACTCTCAAGGCAAAGTACATTTGCATACCACATTACCGGATTAAAGCAATACTGTTGTAAGGGATTTGGGATTTGGGTATTCGAGCCGAGCTGTTTAGGGTCTTCGAGCCGAGCTGTCTAGGGTCGGACTGTTCAGGGATCCGACAGTGACGTCACGGGAAGTTTTGTACACGAATGAACACACGTTCGACGTACGTTATTTGGCAAGATAGCCTACGAGTTCCTCTGCTCTGCACGCTACTTGTGTTATTATTTCGTAAGATTGGTAAGATGTCTTCGTTATATTCCCCATTCTTACGACTTTCCACTGCTGCTGTAAGCGCTTATTGTTTGTAATCGCAGGTTTTTGTTGTTCTTTTTTTTAAATCAAAATATCAACCATTGAGCTGAAGTACACTAGAGGATCTATAGCCCCACTCGGTACAATTCATGTATTGTTCTTAGCATTGCATCATCAGTGATTGATGTTGACCGAAAGATTGGTCTGTATCTTGTCGTCGGGGATACATTGTATGTTCCATGAAGACAGCGTATGGCTTCATAGAATCCCCTCCTATGCGGGGGAAAGCTCGAAAGCCGTAAAAAAAAAAAAAAAAAAATGATTAAAAATTCCTCCGGACAGACATCACCAGACAGATTTTTCTGTCTAACATACTACTTGTTACTAGGTCTAAGCTGAAATGAAGGCCTATGAATGTCACAACGACAAATGTTAAAATCGATGGTTTATGCTGCTCCAACTGGCAACACTGCAACAAACTTAATGATAGTTATAAGTACAATTTGAACTAGACCACTCACATAATACATACAATAATATTATATCTTCAATAATCAATGCCATGAATATATCAAACTACTAGATCTAAGTTTTATCTCGATTGACGATGTTGATTTTGTTAAATAAATACAATGTAGTATGTACATCATAAAATTTCACAAAATCTCCCAAAATTACCACCTCGATAATCCACCAGAATCCGGACGCGCACTCTGCGCATTCAATGACAATGTCAATGTGCGTGCAAGGCCGCTGAAAAATGTGCTGCGCCATACCTTGTTGGCGCAAGGTTGCATCGGGGATGTTGCAATGCCCGTTTGTGTCCGAATTTTGGCGAGTCGGCACTTGCATTCAACCCCTGTTTACAAATTTGTATTTAGTCACTGCATCGGAACGTACAGAGTTTTGTTGTTTTGTGTTTATAAGGATATCTACCATCACACTCTGAGCTTATGATATGCAAAAAATATGGCAACAGAACAGCCTATTTCTCAATTTTAAGCGCTTTTTCGGCGACCCCGATTCTTAACGCGGGACTTAATTCGCGCATGCTCTGGAAAAGTTGCACCAATCTTGCGTTTTTGACAGCAAAATTCAGGATTTTAGATGGATTTTTGGAAGTGACTAATGCACTTTCCTGTTGTGAACGACTGAGCAAGTATGTGAAATGATGTGATATGTGTGTGTTGTGACAGTAAAATTTGCTGGCTTGCGGTAAGTGATAAGTGTCCGGAGTCTGGAGGCCGGCTCTACAACTGTACTGCGAGTTGTGGTGGTGCACCGTTGTATTAAAATAATGTAAGTAAATGTCACAGCTCAGGAACAACTCACACTCCATAAGAGATTATTGGAAGTGTGATTATCTTTCACATTCATTGTTAAACTACAATGCAGTGCAAGTGCTCACTACACAAATACCAAACAGTAAATTTTAGAAATCTAGATTTTAGATTTCCTGATTCTACTGATGACATTATCAGTATCAGTGCTAAGTCTTATCAATGTTGTCAACAAACATTGTCTTGACATGGCAGTAGAAATCTAGATTTAAATTTATGAAGAAACTCAAATTGGTTCACTAATAAAACCCAATTTCTAATTATTTCAGAAAATTAGAGCACTTGACTCTCACTCATGACAGTGGAATCATCATGGCAAGCACTGAGCAGTGGGTCAAAGATGAACTCCATGATGTCCTTGGAATCAGTGATCGATACGTTGCTGACTTCCTCATCGGCTTGGCGAAGCGGTCAAGGAGTAGCTCTGACCTGGTGCAGAAGATCCAGGACACTGGGACAATTGACATCTCAGATGCAGTGGTCAAATTTGCAGATGACCTTTTCAACCGAGTAAGTTCCTTGGTAGGGTAACCATTTTCCTTCGTTGCTATAGAGACCCGAGTATGCTTTTTCTGGCTGATGTTAGTGGAATAAACTGATCTTTGATTAAAAGCTCTATTGGAGTTTAAAGTGTCTTGATGTTTGAAAGGAACGTATAACAAATACACCGTAAATAGATTCAAAGAAATAAATTTCTGTAAATACAATTGTATATCTGAAGAAAGCAGTTCGATAGTGTTCATTGGTTTATTTTTTATATAATAAATAAAGAAATATAGCTCTTTTCATATGTTTTTTTCAATCTTTAGGTAATGCCTCCATCTCATATTTGCTTCCGAAACTGATGTTAGTGAAGCTCTGCTGTATACATTCATGAGCATAAAAAGGCATCAGGTATTGTTTATTGAAAAGGAGCTCGTTTTGTGAATGTGTTTGAAACAAACTCAGATGCCACGCAAGCAGCAACAGGAGAACCCAAACAGAGTGAAAGAAAGGCTGGCCATAGAGCAGGAAAAGAAGAACAGATCCTACCAGCTAGTGGAAGATGATGAGGAAGAAGAACAGCTTATCAAGATGGTCAGAGAAAAGGTCTGAGTATTTTCACTGTTACTCTATTAAACATGCTACAGTTTAAAATATCTAGATGCTATTCCATGAACTGATCATTGCTGATCCTTTTTAGTAGTAGCTCCAGGGCACTTGCTAATTTTTCTGATAATAGACCTACCCGTGCTAATCTGTATAGTATGCAAACACAAACTTTGTTGGATGGGTGTCTACTTTTAGGTGAACTTGGGTGAAGTTCCTGGAGATGAAAGGGTTCATAGGAATTACCTCCCATTAAAAAAAGAAGACAATTATAATAAGAAATAAAGAGAAAAGCCTTTTTTTTTTTGGTTATGAGTTTCACAATGAAAAAAGAATATCTGCCATTCTTTCTGGAGACTAGTGCAATACAACCACCATTCTGAATACAGGATAACATTTGGTCTTGAATCTGATGTAGATCACACCTCATGTGTGTTGAGCCCAAAATATGCACATTGTTGGTTGGCGAGGTGTTCATTGATAGACAACAGCTGGTGACAGATGTTGATATAGCAAAAGAAAAATATATAGATGGTGAATTAATTGTTACTGGCTAGTGATTAGAGCTCCTAGTCTTTGAGTAATAAATCAATATAAACAGATTGAAGCATTCTGTACGCTGTAAGTCTCTTACTCTCCTTTATTCTATACCACCCCTCCCCCAACCCCTTTGTCTCCTGTGATAAAGCAGAACAAGAAATCTTCTAAACGACAACACATCCGAAAGCAGAAGCAGGAAAGCAGCGATGAAGACAGTGAACCAGAATTTAAAAGGTTAGTGTATGGAAAGTTAGCTCATAGACCGTGGATAGCTGTGATGTAACTTTTAATGCATGATTGATGTACATGTGAGATACCAGTACCTGTGGGAGAAATGCATTTGTTTCAGAAATGAGAACACCATAGATTCTGCGGTGCTGTATCTCACAGCTTGAAGTCTGTGACAGCTGTCAACGTGGGAATACACATCATGGTATAATCACAAATGATGATTGTTGGAACAAAATGTGTAACTTTCATTGTTTGAAATGTAACACTGAAGTGTTTCAGAGTTTTGTTTTGTTTTGTTTTTTTTATGGCTCAACTCAGTTGCATGCTTCAATTGATGGAGTTACCACAATGTGCACGTCATTGGCATGAGCATATTTTTCACCCTATATCCAAGCAATTATGACTACCATGTTTGTGTGTGTGTGTGTGTGTACACTATTTGTAATGAAATAGATTATGATTTCATGGCCAGCCATATCTCAACCACCAAAGACTGAATTTATTAGCTCCGAGCAGCCAGGCACATGGATTTCCTGTGCCTGTTGCTATACCAGTAATTCCTGCTACCGTGCATAATAAATTGAATTGGTCAAATCATATTAATTTTGTTAGTAATAAATTATCAAAAAATATTGGTGTAATGTATAAACTTAGTTTTCTCCCAAAATCTGTTTGAAAGTCAATTTATAATGCTATAATTTTACCTCATTTGTATTATGGAATAACTGTTTGGGGCAATGCTCACGAATGTTACATTCAAAGACTTTTAGTGCTTCAAAAACGTGCAATACGAATCATTTCCCATGCCACTTTTCTTGCCCATACCCAGCCACATTTTTTATCCCTGAAGATATTGCAGTTGAATGATATGTACAAATATCAAGCTGGCATTTTTATGTATTTGTGTAAAAATTGTTTATTACCAAAGACTCTCTTAGATTTGTTCACTTTTAATAATCAAATTCATAATTATAGCACGCGATCCGCGAATGATTTTCACCTATCTCTATCCCGTACTTCTTTTTATCAAAGATCTATCATTTACTTTGGTCCTACCCTGTGGAATTCTCTCCCCTGTGCAATTCGTAATGCGAACTCTTTGAATACATTTGAATCTGGTTACAAAAAACTCTCTTTTATAATTATAGCCAAACTCATTGAGGTCAAGAGTATAATCTTTTATTCTCTATGATTCAAGACATCCCGTATTTTGTTATTGTCATTGTGTGTTTTGTTTTGTCTTGTCTTGTCTTGTCTTTTCCTGTTCTTACGTTTTACTTCAAGTTGAACACACTATAGATAATTGAAATTGAACGAATGATTTTAGGTCAGCTAAAAATAAGGGACATTTCCTTTCTGGCTGCTACCTACCATAGCATATCTGTTAAACCTATGTATGTGTAATTGTCAATCTATTTCTGTTGTATTTTTTCCTTTTCACTGTATTATTGATATGTTTGTAATCGTATCCGAATATTGATGTATGTATTGTTTTTTAATATGTTCCTTGCTTTGGTGAAATAAAGAAACTGGAAACATTCTTGTTCCCCTCTGTTCTCAACCTAATAGGCCAGCAAAGGTCAAGAGGGAGCTGAGCTCAGAGTCGGACGATACGGACGATGAAGAGAGGGAGAGAAGGAGGGACATGGAGGAAAGAGATGCCTTTGCAGCAAGACTTCGAAACAAGGACAAAGAACGGACAAAGAAGATCACCGACAAAGGAAGCAAAAAGGTGAGAGCGATAGTGCATCCTCCCTTTTACTAGCCTTTTGTCAAGGCCCTCTCGCTGTAATGGGCGAGCGAAGCGAGCCCAGCCGAGCGCGACAGCGCAAGGGCCTTTTGAGATCTGCTTCAGACATTATTATTCATGACACATGAACGCTACTGAATATTCATATTTACGGGTTCTGGCCGACCAATGGAATGGCGCGCTCCCCACATCCTCACATATGCTCAGTCTTGGTGTTGTCACGCCTGTTCGCATGCATCACTGACCATCCGCGGAGGGCTGTGCACAGAGAACTGTACATACTCCCTCTCCTCCTCTCTCTGTGTAGAGTTCTGTGGGTCTGTGGCATGCATTCGCATCGGGTTCGAGCAGACAGACACGCTGATTGGTCGACTTTTGCTCCTGAAATCGGGGAGCAAAAGTCGGTAATTCAAAGAGCTAACAAAAGAATGCAAAGCAGATCTCAAAAGGCCCTCGCGCAACCCCACTCAGTTGGGCTCTCTTCACCATACAGCGAGAGGGCCTTGACAAAAGGCTACCCTTTTACCTGATCCTTACATATCACATCCATTGTGCTGCAGACATGACAGGTGATTTAATCGTATGTAGGAGTTATGTTGAGATGATTTTCTTCGTATAACTTCAAACCATGTGACGTCACGACTGGCCTTTTGAAACCAGTAGTTTGCAAGCATTCTGTATTAAGAGAGTGGTTTTAACTGTAGATGCTGGGTTGGTAATCATTGCTTGATGCTATGGTTTCTTCAGTGTGAAATGTGGTGTCACAAGATCGTCTTGTGTGAGCTCACCCTCAAGGAGTAGAATCTATGGCTGGGAAAGTTGCATCTTCTTCTTTATTATGTATCTCTTTTGTATTCACTTCTCACATATTGATCAGTTTGCATCTTGCATAAAAACTATGATAACTTCCTAACCTGTTAATGTAGCATCACTGTTATTGAGGAGAAACAGCAGGAAGAAAATAGGAAATAATTGTAATCATACACAAAGTTTGCATTTTTGTCAACATGACTCCATTGTAGGGCATCAAGTACAGACACAGGTGAACTAATTTAGTATACAGGGACCTATGGACAAGAAAGTTATTATATCTACGTATATCCTTTGTGCTTTCCGCATTCCATCTAAACACTCCTCCATTCATCCATTTATCCGTCTACCGATCCATCTATTCTCCATCCGTCCACCCATCCATCCATCTCCCCCTCCATCCATCCATCCATCCATCTATCCATCCATCTATTCATCCATCCATCCATCCATCTCCCCCTCCATCCATCCATCCATCCATCTATCCATCTATTCACCCGTCCATCCATCCATCCATCCATCCATCTATCCATCTATCTCCCCCTCCATCCATCCATCCATCCATCTCCCCATCCATCCATCCATCCATCCATCCGTCCATTCACCCATCCATTCATCTGTCATCCATCCATCCATCCATCCATCCATCCATCCATCCATCCATCCATCCATCCATCCATCTATCCATCCATGCACCCCTCCATTTCCAGGCCATGGAGGAGGCTAAAAGGAGGTTGGAGCAAGCTGAGGAGGACCGGCGTAAGCTGGTCCCCGACCTGAGGAAGGGCTCCAGGCAGCGGTACCTCAAGGAGCGTCGGGAGGGCAAACTCAAAGAACTGGAAGATGACATACAAGATGAGGAGTACCTCTTTGCCCAGGAAAAGTGAGTGAAATTTGAGCAGTTCGTACACACGCAGACCCATGCTGAACCATTCTTCTGAACCTTGATATGCTTTTACATGTCAGAAGCATATTTACATGTTGGTTGCATGAAGAATGTATTCTCCATTGGTCAAAGAGTTTTTGTGTTGTGTATATCAAGAGGATATTTTTGCAAAATTAGTGGTCATTTGACAAAAATCAATTAAAATTGATTAAGCTAGTTCGGAGATAACTCATGTGCACATGGGTACAAATGACCTTTCATTTTCTCAGTTGGTTAGGCACTTCACTCAATTCAAAGCGACATAATGCAGCAGCTTGCCCAACATAGCAATTTTTGGAACTCATATTCTAACGAAGAATGAACCAGTGTAGATGAAGTGGCCCAGAATGGTTCATCAATCAACACTTTGGGAAGCATCTATTTCATTGTGCTGTTTTGAATACATTAACAAACTTTTTCTGTTAGCATTGCCAAATACCAGGCTTGCTGTCAGGTGGATGTACTGGCAGGCACTCATTTATAAGGATTCCGTGAATAATCATAGCATTACAGATGCTTATCTCAGTGAAATTAACAACCAACCTGTCTCTCGGTACAAATGACCTTGACCCCGTTTACAGTTCGAGGCTCGGCCGCGGCTCAGCCCAGCCCCGCTTCAGTGTAAACGCGCAAAAGGCCAAATGCGAGGCCAAAATTGGCCTCGCATTTGGCCTCGCTCTTGAGGTGGTCTCGGCCGCGGCCGAGCCCGGCCTTTTCTCAGTGTAAACGTAAACTGGGCCAAATGCACGGCCAATTTTAGTCTGGCTTCCAAACCCTTTGCCTGTACTATTTCGTTGTTGAGGATATTAACCCCCTCAACGTCGAAAACTAGTATAGTTTAAGGTGGTTTTGTCCTGCAAAGGATTTTTTCCTTCGGCAAAGGCCTTTGCCCGAACGGCGACTTCATTTCCACGGAATTCATTGGGCAAAGGGTCTGAAAACCAGACAATACCAAATTGCATTTGTTTACAAGCAGAGCGCCACTACGACAACATATCGAAAGGTTTGAATCAAAAGCGCCGCCGAGCCCGGCAGTGTAAACGGACAAAATTGCGGGGCCCGGCCTCGCAATTGAGGCTGGGCTCGGCCGCGGCTTGGCCCAGCCCCACACTGTAAACGGGGTCCTTTTTCTGCTCGTGCTCAAACAGAAACCCCGAACTGGCTTATTATAAGCTCCAAGAACAGCATACCTTTGGCATATTGTTGTCATTGCTTCTTATTTAAGATGGTCATCTTTAGTTAAGTAACGTAGACAAATGCTCAGCCAAATGAAAGTGTAGTAAAACTCTCAAAACAGTAATAAAAAAGGTCTATGATGCTTGTAAAAATGTCTGTCTATTACCACATAATGCAAAGGTGCTTCTCTGATCAAATTCTGTGTTTTGTTAGTGATTTGCTATACTTGTACATATTAAAAAGGGTTATGGGGGTTGTTATTTTCTACTGAAATTCACCATGTTTCAGATACAAAGCATACATGTAAGCTAGACCTATGAGAGAGACAAGATCTGCTTTGACCTTCAAGAATTCTGCAACCTTGTTTCCATGGTAACAAATTAAGTTAGACCATCTACACATGGTTTACGTAGTAATTTCTCATAACAAAAGAGTCAAACCTTGTTAAAGGCTATAGTTTCAACAAGCAATACTTTTAATGTCTGGTGGATGGATTGATGTTTTATCAATCCATCCTTCATTCCCTCTCACAGCTTGACAGACCGAGAGAGAAAGGAACTGAAGTACAAAAGGACTGTCTTGGAATTGGCCAAAGAGCACAGGAAAGCTGGTGACAAAGAACGAGAAGGAAGGTACTACATGCCACGGGATGACGAGGTAAGAAATCACTGTTCGTGTCTTCATTTTACCTTCATTTTAAAACTTTTTCTATGCCACGTTCTCATGCCCAACTCGGGTCAATGTACGTCATCTTCGCATAGTTCACTCACGCGCACAACCACGCACAAACTGATCAATAAATCGCAATATACCACAGTACACTGAAAGCGTTGTAGCCATAGCTTTGTCATGAAATCTACATCACAGCGAAGCTTGCAATTTTGTCTACAACTTTGCATCACTGCATTTCTGGCATAAACACATCTATAAACAGTTAAACGACTTTGGAAGAACACAATGTTTTCCAAAAGCATTCATGTTATGCAGTCCCAGAACAGGGTGGCAAACAGGGAGATTAAAGGCATAATTTACCATTTGCAGAAGAAACAAAAACCCAGCATTATTGCTTTAAAATAGTTCTAAAATGTGAGCTAGGGATAGAAACGACCACTCTAAAAATTTGAATCCGTATAATCGATGATGAGTATTGTTAAATACACAAAATGTGAACAATGGTTACGATAAAAATGTTTCCAGACTAAACCGTCTACAGTTATGGATTAATGAGAAAAATACTGATATCTCCTAATATTTCAGCCTTTATTGCAAAAACTTTTATATGGTAGGATGCTTTGTGATACAACAGACCTACGCACATGCACCAAATGTAAAATATGGAACCTTTTTTTAATCATTGTCCCCAAAGGTAAACAGGACTTTTAAACGGAGGCACACAAAGAGTCGAAAGATGGTTCTTTCTTTTGAGAAGACAGAGGAGAAAATGACACCCTTTCAAAAGAGAGTGCTTTTAGAAGCAGCATAATGCTTTAACCAAAGAAAAAATGATTAATATTGATATCCAAATCTGCTCTATGGTCAAACACAATTTCTTACAGTGCACTGAGATCTTCTGTATTGAGAACTTTATGGAATGTTATCAAATCTGCATTTGTATTCTCAATCCCTCTTATTGACATTTTAGAATTATTATGGAATGACGTTTCTAGAAGTAAGGAATAATGAATGAATGGATGAGAGTTACAGCATATTTTATCTATATTTTGATATCGTTTTCATATCAGTCCAACAACCTTGACTTCCACAGCTCTGAATTGGTTCCTGTTTTTGGAAATTGCCAGTGATTTTTATGCTAAAGAGACTTGAAGGCCATAAACATGTCACTGCTGTCCAGATGCCATCATCTTTGCTTTAAAAGCCCAATACTCTCTCACTGAAACAGAAACCCGCAGACAAGTACGTGGAGCCAGTCGGGGAGGAGATGGCACCGAACTACGAGCAGAAGAAGTGGGAGGAGGCGCACGTGAGACAGGGAGAGATGCACTTTGGAGCCAAAGATGCCAAACAGAAACATAAGGTAAGCTTTGAAGCGAAAGATGCCAAACAGAAACATATGGCAAGCTCTGGTTACCAAGGAAACCAGAGAAACTTTGTTTTATGAGACAGGGAGAGATGCACTTTGGAGCCAAAGATGCCAAACAGAAACATAAGGTAAACACCGGTTGCCAAGGACACCAGGAAGGCTTGTGTTTTTAGAGGTATATCCCAAGCATATATTTTTGCTACAACATTTCATAACTTTCTGCCAAGCAGAAAAATATGGTAAGCACTGGTTTCCTTAGGAAACCAGAGAAACTTTTGTTTTCAAGATTTCCCTCTACCATATATTTTTGCTACAATGTTTCATCATTCGCTCATTGTGATTGTAACCTTTTATTCAGTTTCAACATGATGCCTCTTTAGACTAAATTAAAGAATTAATGCAAAACAAAAACAGAGACCAAAGAGTGATGCTGACATTCTATGAGAAATCTTGCATCGAATAAAATACCATGGAGAAGTGGGAGCATTAAAAGAGTTCTAAATTACTGACTGAACTTATTAGGGATTATGGTTGTTCATAGTGCAGATCATACATTCGATTTAGGTAATCTGTGAAATTGTTGTGCAATGCAGAAATATGGATAGACAGAAGAAAACAAGTTTAAACAGATGAAAGTCTTGTAATGAAGAAATACTTATTATTCTCAGATATGTGCATTCTGATTCTTGTCAATAATTATCTGAACATAATATGTAGCAGTTTTCTTACGTTACAAATAACATTAGTTGTTTGCAAGCCCACAATATATTTTTGTCTCTTCTCTCGACTTTGCAGCAAAAGGAGTATGACCTCATTGTTGATGATTTTGAAGAGATTGAGTTTGTGGCAGCCTTCACTACCCCCGGAACTATGGGGGAGGTATGTATGTAAATGTGTGTGCCTTTAGTTGATGGTGAAAGTCAATTTTGAGCATAGCTTTATGAACCTTGCCATTCTGTTTCCTGCTGTTGTGCTCTTTTCCTTTCTTTCTCCTCTGGTCCCATTTCTTTTCATCCAGTGAAGATTTTGTGAATTGTTACCTCCGCCAAGGGAGGAGGTTGTGTTTTCATTACCGTTGGTTTATTTGTTTGTTTGTCCGTGTGCAAAATAACTCAAAAAGTTGTACACGGATTGTAACGAAACTTGCAGGAAAGGTAGAGAATGACACAAGGAACATATGATTAAATTTTGGTAGTGATCCGGAAATTTTAATGGATTTTATGAAGGATTTTTGATATTTTGGCAGGTAGGGTCAATGAACTTAGGAGTTCAAGCTGCGCATTTTTTAGGTTTTCATGCGCGCACTAAAATGCGTGCTGTAGTTTCTGCTAGGGCAAGGCGCGCCGTGCAGCTGAGGGTTTATGACGTAACAAAGGTTTCTATATTGGGATATCGGGCGACTTTTCAGTGGGTGGAAGTCACTGATCTCTATGGAAGAGCAAGATCATCGGTGGAAAGTAGCTGCTTGGCGGAGGTCTGCGCTCTCAGAGTGCTTTTCTAGTTTGGAATTGTGTTGCATTCCTCTGGCCCACACAGCATACAAGGGAAAAGGTAGTGACCCATTTGGAACATCCCTAACTTTTTAAAGCTTAGAGTTACATGTTTGTGTGAATACATATACCTCACTGACACACTATCAAGACCATGGTGTTGATTCACACAATTCATGCTTATATTTTAGTCATCTTGACGTGTAGACAATCTATTGTTGGAGGTATCCTTAATAGTGCGTTAAGGTATTCAAAACAAATGTGTAGCTCTGCAGGCGTTTATTGCAACTGATTGATAATCAAGAATTGACAGCCATTAATGTGAAATCTGCATTTGTTTGTATATATATACACCAGATTCTTGTTATAAAGAGGTCTGATTCAACAAAACCCTCTTATTGTAAACTGATCGTGAAGGTCCCGATTCTTCTGATTATATTTCATTGTTTTTGTACTTTGATATAGCAAATGACCCGATATAACAAGGTAATTGTTGAGGTTTTCAGGTCCCTGGTATGACAAGATTACCCTGTATTACTTTGTGAGCAGTACTCTTCTGTTGCTCTTGGCAACCAGGCATTTCAATGTGAAATATCTGCTGCATCTTTCCATATTTTTTCTTCTCCATCATGAAGAGCGATGATGATGATGATGAAGATGACACGCCCAAGATGTCTGCCGCCGACAGGAAGAAGCAATCCATCCAGGAGGTGCGGAAGAGTCTCCCCATCTACCCCTTCAGGGAGGACCTCATCGCTGCCATCGAGGAACACCAGGTCCTCATCATCGAGGGCGAGACGGGGTCGGGGAAGACCACCCAGATTACTCAGTACCTTCATGAATCGGTGAGCACAGAACAAGCTGGTATTTTAGCTTCAATTATTACTATTATATATATATATGTATATATACATATACTTTTTTTTTTGCGAGCATGAAATTTTTTACACAATAGATGTTTGACAAAATGCTCAAATGCAAAAGTGAAAAAGAAATTAAAAAATGAAGATCATTTGTGACCATGCATCACAAAACGAACAAAAGTCGTAGGCAGCGATTTTGAGTGAGGATTGAAAATAGGTGAAATGGGTCAACCTAGACAATTTTTAGTTTTTCGTATTTTCATAAAGAGCAAGACTTCTCCCACATTATTTTAAAGTTTGGGATCATAAAACAAACAGGAAACTGTGTTTTTAGCAGTTTTTCCTCAAACACTTTTTTTTTTGTAGAATAGTGTGATTAGATGTGTTTGATAGAGTCCCCTTTTCATTTCTTAAAAACCCTGTACACACTCTCTACTTTCAACTCTAATAAATTTAGAAGCAATGATGCTGCTGCTTTCAAAGTGAGCATTTATCATAAACAGAATGTGTTAATAAAGTATGCTTCATTACAGCTTAATGTTATAATCCCTTCAGTGTTATTATGTTATTACTCCAGTGGTTAACATCATGTTTTTTGTCCCATTCATCGCACAGCTAGGCAGCTTGGTAAAGATTAAGCGCTTGAATAGACCCGAATACTTCAAAGCCTCTTTTCTCAGTTCACACTTTCCGAGAGTGTGTGCTTTCTTTCCAATATTCAGATTCTAGGAGAGTCCATTTGGATTGAGTTATACATGTACATCATTTTAAATCTTAGAGTCTGCTCTTTTAGAATCTCCCCTTGACTAAAAATCTATATCTGGCGACTTTTTGTTGGTTTTGTGATGCAGGGTCATATTTGCTTAATTTTCTGTGAGTCTGTCTATTCTCCTGTATATGTATCAAACCCTAACTGCCATTCCATCCACGTAGCCAGCTACACTATTTACCCATCCAATTGTCAAGTTAGTATTTGTGTATATCTATCTTTCTGTCCTGAATGTCTCTGAATGCCTCTCTGTAGCTGTTGATGAGTTTTGGAACTGATTAACAAATTGCCCTACATCTACATTGACAGTGTCAACACTTGACACAAGAATTTCAGCAATTCAAGTAATAAGGTTGATGAGTTTGTTTAATCTTTGGTATGTTTCTATCCTTCTACCTTTTCATTCATCTATATAAATAGGGTACTGATGTTTTGCCTAGCATTAATAATGTGATAACTTTCTGTGGTAATGTTAGGTAATATTAGCATCAACTGCAGTATACACTGTAGATGTAGCTGACTGCTGGCGTGACTGCAAACATGTGCATTGGGCTCAATTTTATAATATGGAGTTACTCGATGATAAAGATAACCTGACATGATTGCAGGGTTTTACCAGGAAGGGGATGAAGATCGGTTGCACCCAGCCGAGGAGAGTGGCGGCCATGAGTGTGGCTGCCAGAGTGGCCGAAGAGATGGGGGTCAAGCTGGGAAACGAGGTGAGAATGCAGCTTTTTGTGTATTCTTTCACATCTTCGAATGCGTAATTTAAAAATTAGTTATATCCATTAAAGGGGGTGTACAGTTCTGGTTGAGGTGAGGATTTAGCTTTTAATGTTTTGCGAGATATTCAGAAACCACTCTATGACATGTCAAAGAACATGCAATTCTAAGGGGTATCAAAACTTTATTTGATGAAAATCGGTTTGGAAATGGTTGAGATATCCAAAAACAAGGTGAAACAAAGAGATCCTGATAAATGGCGTGGCCTGTCGCCTTTTATTATTATCACTTTTTTGAATATCTCAGCCCTTTGAAAACCAGTTTTCATCAAACAAACGTTGAATCCTTCTTGAGATTACATGCTCTTTCATATTTTATAAGAGGTTTCTCATTATCTCACTTACGAATGCTCAAAACATGAATCCCGCCTCAACCAGTACTGTATAGTCCCTTTAAGTATGGAAAGCTTTTAATCTCATGTTTCTATGCACTGTGTTACTTAACACTTCACATTAAAAAAAAAAATATTGTAGTTAAGAGAACCTGCTTCATGTGAATTGCTTAAAATTAGCATAAAATTAACTTGATACATAGCATGACAGTGTATGTACTTGGCAGATGCAGTGCAAATTTTATTGAAATGCACGGTGTGTTATTTGTAGTTTAGTTTCCTATTTAAAAAAATGTTATATAGTGTTAGGTAATTCTGTATTCTGAAGTGGGGAATCGCATTTTAATCTTCACCTTCAATTCTGGAATATGTCAATATGACGAATTGTGTATTGGTAGGTGTTTGTTTGTTTGTTTATTTACATTTTCTTCACCAGCAAGTAGTAAAGTGTTTGTTTATATGCACTCCGAAAGTTTCAAAACATGAATAGCATGTGTGGGCCATGACGAAGTGATATCTGGGGCACAACAACATGCTATGCTTGGGCAGTACCTCAAATGCAGAACGCATTTCTTGTTCTAATATGTACAGGGAATCACTGCATAAAAACATTCAGTACTAGTATTGTCTCCTATTGAGTCTACTCCTTCTTATTTATTTTGTGAAGGATGAAGTAACAAATTACTCCACCCTTGCCACTGGCAAATTAACAACACACAAAAATGTCAAGACAAGTACAGCGTAGTAATCCGTAAAGAGATTTTTGCCAAAATTTTAGCGTATGCAGTACAAAAGCATGTCTGTCAGTGTGACAGTAAAGTGAAATTGTGTCCCCGTGCTTTTTCTGTCCAGGTTGGATACAGCATCAGGTTTGAGGACTGCACATCAGACAGGACAGTGATCAAGTATATGACGGATGGAATGCTGCTGCGTGAGTTTCTCGGCGAGCCAGATCTTGCCAGTTACAAGTGAGCCCAATTCTCTCAGTTTTTCTAACTTGGTATTCAAAACTTGACATGGTTTCGCTGACATTTTGGCAAAAATATGTCCAAGACATCATGCACAATATGATCAAAGTAATGAAGCGTGGGAGCAGCATACATTTCTACTCTTGTTCAAAATAGGTTAGGTTTGAATTTGTCAATGAGATCACTCAATATTGTTGAAGGCACAAAGTCCACTGTAGCATTTCTTGCTTTGTGAATAAAGCTACTGTAAAAGTGGAAATGTTCTCGGTGTTGAAATTTTCGCGCATTTCACGCAACCAGATGCTTGCGCGAAAATAAAAGCATGCGAATATTTTTGCATGCCGTATGTTCCCGTAGGTAATGCCCTGATTCCGCGGAAATAAAGACACGCAAAATCCATCTTACCCGACCAATCACGAAAAATTACTCGCGCTAAAATATCTACTTTTACAGTATTGGGTTTTCTATGTCAATCAACACTGAGCACACAAGGAGTTAAGGTGCTGCTAAAGACAGATGAAATTTAGACTAGTTTGACCGTGCAGATGATATCTAGTTTGCTATTAGTTCCATGATGCTGCAGTGTGATGAAATGTCTGTAGCCACTTGTGCCACAATACACAAATGACAAGGTAAAATGCACATAGCTACCTCTCACAGGTGACAACAATCTATGGCCATTCATATTTGTCCAGAGTGCTGATAGTGGACGAGGCCCATGAGAGGACACTCCACACGGACATCCTGTTCGGACTGGTCAAGGACATCTCCAGATTCAGACCGGACCTGAAACTCCTCATATCCAGTGCCACGCTGGACACTGAGAAATTTGCCGAGGTGATTGAACATTCATGTGTTTGATATACCTCATATCCTGTAAATCACCATTTACATGTTTTATAACTTGCAGGAAGTATCCAGCATCTGTATTGAATAATGAAAACTTTAGAGTTGTAGATTGAATTCTCAAATTATTACAACAACAACAACAGCAAACAGATAAGTAAATTCTTGTTTTTAAGCCCTGTGTCACAATGTAGACATCAGAAACAAAAAACTACATTTAATTCAGAACAAGCCCATCCCAACACAAGCACACACACACACACACACACACACACACACCTAAGAATAAGGAAGCAGATCTGAACATCATTTGTTGACATAATTCATCCAATTGCCAACCCGTAAATGACCTGTTGAGCACTTTTGCAACAACCAAGTTTGACGGATACATGTATGTCCAGCATGTGATGATATTGAATAGCTTTGTCATCATCACACACCTTTTATTCACTAATCATGCTGAAGGTGTTTGCAGTAGAAGTTTATTAATAAGCATATAAGATCTGCTGGTCTTTGTAACTGAAAATATGTCCATTATTGGCATTGCTGAATTGACTGTATACCTGTTTTCTTTTAACAGTTTTTTGATGATGCGCCAATCTTCAGAATACCAGGCCGACGTTATCCTGTGGATATCATGTACACAAAGGTGAGGTGATGATTGCATTTTACATCTTCCTTTTTTTTAAATATAATTTCGAAGAAGGGGAATAACTATTTGTGTCTTGTACATATGAAATGGCTATGAATAGTTTTGTTATGAAATGAACCAAATGTGATGTGAAATATGCACTTTTTTGTCATTTCAAAGATGTGATGTTAAGTTTTGAAAGCAATGATGATCAATAGAGTACCAAAGTTATGATGTCACATTCTTTTATTATAAGCGTGAGTTGGAACCAGGTACATGCATAGATTCTTGTGACAAATTTGGTTGTTTAGAACCGGTTTCCATGGCGATGGATGGCTATGACATCACACTTTGGTGCTCTATTATCTTAAAGCAATAAACCGTTGTCACGGTCTACTTGGTGTACTGTAAAAGTTGCAAGTTTCTATCCCAATTCAAGTCCAAGGATTATATTGGAAGCTGATGAGTGAGCTGATTTGTAGCGTGCAATCCTTCGTCATCGAAATATGTTTGATGTTAAAGGGGTCATATAGTTTTGGCTGAGACCTAACTTCAGGTTTCTAACATTATTGGGTGAGATAATGAGAAACCACATATAAAATATGAAAGAGCATGTACTTCCAAGAGGAATTCAACGTTTATTCGATGAAAATTGGTTTTGAAATGGCCGAGATTCACAAAATAGAGCAATCCTAATAAAAGGTGGCACCCACCTCTTATTATAATCGCTTTATTAGGTGATACGCTATCAGCGTATCACCTATTGTGATTGCCAAAATTTCTCTTTTTTTTTATTCTTCTTTCTTTCTGCCACATTTTGTGTCGTCAATATCTCAACAATGACATTACGGAATAACATGACATTTTCAGTCAACATGTCTCATGACAAAATCTAGCCACAATAAGGTTTTCATGACAGTAACATATCTATGACGTCATCTAGGCGCCATTTTGTGATTTTCGGACCTTGTCACATGATCGATCATAACTTCATAACTGGATATCATTTCTCTATCATTTTCGGTGGACATAAAGTTCAGGTCACGCTCTATCTTACTTTTTAACGCTAGTTACCCAGGTGTTCATTACGCGCGTCAAAATTTTAAAAGGCTCAAAACGACTTCCCAATGGGAAATCTCGAAGTTTCAGACAATTTTAAGCGTTTCAAACATTTTCTCGCGTGCGCGTCCGTCCGCGCAATTTCGCGCGCAGAGGGCGTAAGCAACATGAAAATGCATTTTTTTTGACTGATTTGGATTCCTGATACTTTGAGTAACAATATCCATTGATTTCCGATCGATGTTGACCTATAACAAAGAAATGCACTGGCGTCAAAGTTGAAATTCCGCGCGCGCGTCTTTCTGCAAATATAGTGAAAAAACATGTCTTTGTTTATTTCGGCATAGCTCTTTAAATCGTCCATTGACCCTATATTTCTATTGCATATTACAAAAGCATATGAATTGGAAATAACGTTTCAAGTACCAATATTGCCAGGAAAACTCATGACGTCATCATATCATCATCTGAAATCAAAAAAGTGGAATTAATTTTTTTGAGGTACTGTTTCTGTCATTCATTTACTCGTATCTCTGTTGTTTAAGCTCAATATTATCCCAAATTCAGATATGTTGTACTTTGAACATTTGCCTTTTAAGTCCATATCATGCTTTTGATATTTGATGACGTCATCATACCTTAAATTGTGATTAAAGGTAAAGACGCAAAATCGGACAAGTTTACGTGTATTGTCTATGGGAGGTGAGTTTTTTTTAAACCATGCATTGACTTAACAACGTTTAAGCACCTTTATCTCAGCTGATTTTGTTTCATTTCCTCTGAAACTTAAGTATGTTGTAGCTGTGACAATAAGCTGCAGTAATCATGCATTTTATTCTTTGAAATCTCCTCATGAGGTTGACAATTTTGCAATTTAAAACTGAAAATGAGAATGGAATGTGGACGAAACGATTCCTGATTCATCTTTCACGTACATAAATCTACGTTCCTCTAATTTTCTCGTCGAGACGTATGGCCGAGTGGTTAGAGGCGTCGTCTCAGAAACGTGAGGTTGCACACGTACGGGTTCGAACCTCACAAGAGCACGAAAGAAAATAATTATTTTTTAAATTTGTTTTTTCTTCAATGGAGTACTACACCTTCGTCCATGTAGAAATCACGTTCGCATGTAAACACAACTATACGCACACACTCACATAGTATCCCTTTGTTTTGCGTTGGTGACTGCATTACCTCGACTGCTGCAAAATTTTGCAGGCTGGGCTTTTCAAACTGATTTGAAATATTGTAATAAAATGAAATTTGTTCATATCAATTCAGTAACACAATGTAGTCGTGGTTACTTTGTGCTGATTTATACATGGAACAAGCTATACATTGTAAAAAAGGTATTTGAATTGTTCCTTTAAGTCAGTCTTCTGTATTGATGATTATTTGTCAATTAGTGGTTTTTGTGGAGTTTCAGATAGTGATAAAAAGTATAGATGATAAGTACAGCGATAATTCCTACAGTTAGTTCAAAGTTGTGTTACAGAGGTTTGATACATACATTTAGCATTGTGTGTGTGTGTACGTGTGTATACAGGTTGGCCATATGACACATTCTAGACAATTAATCTTAATTAATTAGCAAACGTGATCAGCTATGGAACTGAATATGGTACTAATGTATGATGTTAATGATTCTAATTAAACTGTGATGAGTTTAAAGGGATAGCTTAACTGTGTGTAAAAATAAAGCAATTATAAGGAAATTTTAGGGGAATTTGATAACCATGCCTATAATAATTTCATACAGGTACTAATAGCTGCCTCATGTTCATGTGATCGATCGTCATGTCAATAGCAAACTGACAACGTACGATGAATATGTTATACATTGAACAACTTTCAAGTCCATATCGTTATTTTCTAATTTGATGACGTTATCATGCTAGAAGGTATGGTTAAAGGCGAGATATCGAAATCAGCGAAGATTGTATATTATGTCTATGAAAGGGGATTTTTGTTTTTTATCCATGCATTGACTCGATAACGCTCGAGCACCTTTACCTCACTTGATTTTGATTTCCTCTGAAACTTAAGTATGTTGTAGCTGAGACAATAAGCTGCAGTAATCATACATTTTATTAATTTTTTTTTATCTTCTCACCAGGTTGAGTATTTTGCAGCATAAAACTGAAAATGAGAATGGAAGATGGACGAAACGATTCCTGAGTCATCTTTCACATATAAGTTTACGTTCCTCATATTTTCTCGTCGAGACGTATGACTGAGAGGTTAAAGGCGACGTCTCAGAGACGTAAGGTTGCACACGTGCGTGATTAAAGGCAAGGTATCAAAAACCAGCCGATTATAGGTTTTATGTCTGCGGGACGTATTTTTCCCAAGTTGCCAGAAATGGCATAGCGACCTCAGTCGTTACAAGGCCGCTTTTCCGTCTAGCAATGCAATAGATGTTCACACGGCCACGTTTAATAGTTGAGTGGGCATTGACTTTCCCCCTGTTATATCTATACATTGTTGTGTGTATTTTTTTTTTTGTCTTACCATTTCCGTGGATGACCCGTGGCCGAGTGGTTACAGAAACGGTTTGGCATGCACGCTCAATATATTTTCAAGGTGCCTATATCACATTCTTTTCTTTGTCGATCGCACATGACCGTCATCTGATCACCACAAGCGTATCACCTAACTCGTCCTCAATGTGACGAGTTTTCATGTCTCGTTCTTCTTTCTTTCTGGCACATTTTGTGTCGTGAATATCTCAACATTGACATGACGGAATAACATGACATTTTCAGTCAACATGTCTCATGACAATATCTAGCCACAATAAGGTTTTCATGACAGTAACGTATCTATGACGTCATCTAGGCGCCATTTTGTGATTTTCGGACATGTTACATGATCGATCATAACTTCATAACTAAAGGACATTTCTGTATCATTTTCGGTGGACATAAAGTTCAGGTGACGCTCTATCTTACTTTGTAATGCTAATTACCAAGGACATCTTTACGCGCGCGTACGCGCGCGTCAAACTTTTTAAAGGCTCAAAACAACTTCCCAATGGGAAATCTCGAAGTTTCAGACAATTTTAAGCGTTCCGCGCGTTCGCGTCCGTCCGCGCATTTCCGCGCGCAGTGCGCGTAAGTAACATGAAAATGCACATTTTTTGACAGATTTGGATTCCTGATACATTAAGTAACAATATCCATTGATTTCCGATCAATTTCGACCTATAACAAGGGAATGCGCTGGCGTCAAAGTTGAAATTTCGTGTGCGCGTCTATGTGGAAATATAGCGAAAAACATGTCTTTGTTTATTTCGCCATAGCTCTTTAAAACGTCAGGTGACCCTATGTTTTTATTGCATATTACAAAAGCATATGAATTGAAAATAACGTTTCAAGTATCAATATTTCCCTAAATACATTATGACGTCATCATATCATCATCTGAAATCAAAAAAGTGGAATTAATTTTTTTGAGGTACTGTTTCTGACATTCATTTGCTCGTATCTCTGTTGTTTAAGCTCAATATTATCCCAAATTCAGATATGTTGTACTTTGAACATTTGTCTTTCAAGTCCATGTCATGGTTTTGAAATTTGATGACGTCATCATACCTTAAATTGTGATTAAAGCTAAAGATGCAAAATCGGACAAGTTTACGTGTTATGTCTATGGGAGGTGATTTTTTTTAAACCATGCATTGACTTGACAACGTTTAAGCACCTTTATCTCAGCTGATTTTGCTTCATTTCCTCTGAAACTTAAGTATGTTGTAGCTGAGACAATAAGCTTCAGTAATCATGCATTTTATTTTTTGAAATCTCATTATCAGGTTGACAATTTTGCAGTTTAAAACTGAAAATGAGAATGGAATGTGGACATAACGATTCCCGATTCATCTTTCACATACATAAGTTTACGCTCCTCATATTTTCTCGCCGAGACGTATGGCCGAGTGGATAAAGGCGACGTCTCAGAGACGTGAGGTTGCGGGTTCGAACCCCACAAGATCACGAAACAAAAATACTTAGCTATTTTACTTTTTTTCTTCAAGTTTGTATTACATATTCGTCCATGTAGAAATCACGTTCGTATATAAACGCACCTATACACACACACAGACACACAGACACACACCATATCCCTCTTTTCTGTGTTGGAGACCACATTGCTTCGACTGCTGCAAAATTTTGCAGGCTGACTTTGTCAAACCGATCATAGTATGTAATGACGACGACGGAGGTGTAGTACTTTGAACAATTGTCTTTCAAGACCATGTCATTGTTTTGTACTTTGATGACGTCATCACACTGAAAATTGTGATTAAAGGCAAGGTATCAAAACCAGCCGATTATAGGCTTTATGTCTACGGCGCGTATTTTCCCAAGTTGCAAGAAATGGCATAGCGACATCAGTCGTTACAAGGCCGCATTTCCGTCTAGCAATGCAATACATGTTCACGCGGCCACGATTGTTGAGTGGGCATTGACTTTTTCCCCCTGTAATATCTATACATTTCTTTTTTGCCTTACCATTTCCGGGGATGTCCCGTGGCCGAGTGGTTAGAGAAACGGTTTTGCATGCACGCTCAATATAACTTCAAGGTGCCTATATCACATTCTTTTCTTTGTCGATCACAGATGACCGACACCTGATGACCCCAAGCGTATCACCTAACTCGTCAGCGTGACGAGTTTCATATCTCGTTTTACTTTGTTTTTGGATGTCTCAGCCATTTCAAAACCGATTTTCATCAGTTAAACCTTGAAATAGTCTTAGAATAGTATGCTCTGCACTATTCTATAAGTGGTTTCTTGGTATCTCACAAAAAGTTAAAAGCCTAATCCTCACCTCCATCAATACTGTGCCATCCTTTAAAAGTTATTTGTTTGGTTTTGATGCTCTACACTGATACAGCGTACACAAATATACCCATTGTAGAGATGGCTTTCTGTCAAGATATATGAGTAATATACTGTGCGGAGGAAAATAGAGAAAGAAAGTAATAGAGATAGATAGATTGATAAATAGATTGGTAACTTGGTGAATAGATAGATACATAGATAAATAGATGATTGATAAATGAATAGATATACAATGTAAATAGATGGATAGGTAATTAGATAGCTGTATAGATAGATAGTAAATAGTAGATAAATAGATAGATGGAAAAATAGACAAATAGATGAATAGATTTAAAATGGGTAGATAGATATGCAGTGCAGATGGTAGTATAAATAGATAGATAGATCGATCAGATAGATAGATAAATTGATTGATAGATTAATAGATAGATAGATAGATAGATAGATAGATAGATAGATAGATAGATAGATAGATGGATGGATAATATAGGTAGGTAGGTAGATAGATAGATAGATAGATAGATAGATAGATAGATAGATGGATGGATAAGATACATGTAGGTAGATAGATATAAACTGTTATATGTTTGCATGTTTGTATGTATAGTGACAAGTTAGGCAATGTTTTGTTGTCTGTGCCTGATTCCTACAGGCCCCTGAAGCAGACTTCCTGGATGCGTGTGTGGTGTCTGTCCTCCAGATTCACCTCACCCAGCCCGACGGAGATTGCTTGGTCTTCCTTACTGGACAGGAGGAGATTGAGACTTGTATGGAGATGCTTCAGGTATGACGCAGATTTTCAGAACATCTGAAGACATTTTTTTGTTCTTCCCAATTTTAAAGGCATGATTTACCATTTGCAGATGAAACAAAAACCCAGCATTAGTGCTTTTATATAGCTCTAAAATGTGAGTTAGGGATAGAAACAACCACTGTAAAAGATTGAATCCGTGTTCTCGATGTTAAGTATTGTTAAATACACAAATGTGAACAGTAGTTGTAATAAAGATGTTTCCAGACTAAACCGTGTACAGTTATGGTTTATTACGAATAATACTGATATGTCCTTATATTTTAGGCTTTATTGCAAAAGTTTCAAATGGTAGTATGTTTTGGGATACAACAGACCTACACATATGCATCAAATGTGATATCTTACAAAAAATTTAGAATCACTGTTTCCAAAGGTAAACTGGGCCTTTAAGTAATTTCATGTGTCTTTCTAGTGTATATTGTCAGCTTATGCAAATTTTAATACATATGCAGAAATTGGAGATGTCATTTTGTTGTTGTTGCATGTTTATGCGAGTATGGATGACAAGCATTTGAGTTAATATGGTAGCTCTCCCTCATAGTATCCTATAAGTGACTTGTCAGGTAAATGTATGATGCATTTTGAACAGATATTGTTGAATTTTTCCAATGACTAAAGCAAAGCAAGATATGCTTTGCATTTTTTTTTTTGGGGGGGGGGGGGGACAACTGTACCACCTGTGATACGACAAAGAAAAGGCTTGATAGTTAGTAAATAATGCCTCTAACTTGTTATGTCAAGCTTTATGATGAAAGTTTCAGTATTTCTGAATGAAGTTGAACCAGTTATGAATATAGCTATTTACTGTCTTACCTTGATAATGCATGCAATTGTTAGCTGTCTCTTCATGTTTCCATATTCACTTTTATTTTAATCAGTTCTTGGTCTTTCCTTTATGACTGATGGTACTGATTAATGGCAATTATTTTTCACATTCACAATCCCTTTCCAGGAGAGAGCCAGAAAACTGGGCAACAAGATCAAGGAACTCCTCATCCTCCCCATCTACTCCACTCTGCCCTCCGACCTCCAGGCCCGCATCTTTGAGCCGACCCCGCCCGGCGCCAGGAAGGTCGTCCTGGCGACCAACATTGCCGAGACCTCGCTGACCATCGACGGCATCATCTACGTCATCGACCCGGGATTCTGCAAGCAGAAGAGCTACAACGCCCGGACGGGGATGGAGTCGCTGGTCGTCACGCCGATATCCAAGGTTTGCGCCCTCTATAGATGGATCGTGGTGTCGTCTGCTTTACTACTTCAACCCTCTTAAGACCATAAGCCTAAAATATTTTTGATATCTTGTATCAAAATGTTCTGGATGGGACTGAAAGAGTTAATGACAGACAGTTTAAAAGAGAGAGACTTCAGAATGCGCATGAATATTCCTTAGCTGTGTATTCCAAGCCTATAGAATGTTTATGTACTTTCAGGAGTAATTTTGCAATGAATATTAGGGATTCTAGTACTATTCCTACACAATATTTATGGAGGCGCTACAATTGCTCTTCAAATAATTGCTTGTGATTTCATTAAGGCCAGTAGAAGTCAGTTCTCTCACATAGATGAGCACTGCTGCTCGACCAAGCCATCATTGGATCTAGCAGTGTAAATCCTCGGTATTCTAACATTCTATGCGTATACATGAGTAGGCTATGTGGGGGAATGTGAAGTTTTCAAAATCTTCTTCAATGGCATCTACAGTTATTGCTCCATAGTGAAATGCAAAAATTGATCAAATAACATATTGATAAGAATGGGTATAAAGAAAAGCCCTTTGAAATGTTGACAGAGCTAATTGGAATTTTGCAGTGTTATCTGTTGTTTTTTTTAATTTTTTTTATTTGATCTTGTGATGGTCTGTGCAGGTGTATGTGCCCAAATGCGCTACTTATCTGTGAATTGAATTATTGCTGAAATTTGATTTTTGAAATGCTTAATTCAGGCCTCAGCCAATCAGAGGGCAGGCCGGGCTGGACGAGTGGCGGCTGGGAAGTGTTTCCGTCTCTACACGGCCTGGGCCTTCAAGAATGAGCTGGAAGAAAACACCATTCCTGAGGTAGGACCACATCTTGCTCTCAAGAATTTATGTTATGCATCGTTTATGTGTTTCCATGATGAAAATAAATGGTATTGTTGTTAGTAATTTAGAAATGTTGAATAAATAGAAATTTACAAATGTTGATCAGTTGCAGTATGTACTCTATGGACCTGAACATAAATGTATGTGTCAAATACAAAAGTTGCGGACATCCTTCATATTCAAAGAGTGATATTGTGATTCTTGTAATATTGTGATATTGTGCTATGATTACAATTAACAGCATTATCATTTCTAGTAGTAGTACTAGTAATAGTAGTAGAAGTAGAAGTAGCAATAGTAGCAGTAGTGGTGATAGTTTATTGTTGCTATCATATTATTATTATTATTATTGTTATTATTATTAGTAGTAGTAGTAGTAGAAGTAGTAGTAGTTGTATTATTATCATTATTATTATTATTATTATTATTATCATCATCATCATCATCATCATCATCATCATCATCATCATCATCATTATTATTGTCACAACTATTATTAATGTTATTGTCATCATAATCATCATTATTATTTTTATTACTTGAATCAATATTCATCACACCCTGTACAGATCCAGAGGACCAACCTTGGCAATGTGGTCCTACTCCTCAAGAGCCTGGGCATCAACGACCTGATCCACTTTGACTTCATGGACCCACCACCCCATGAGACCCTGGTCCTGGCCCTGGAACAGCTCTACGCCCTGGGGGCCCTCAACCACAAGGGTGAACTGACCAAGATGGGCCGCAGGATGGCCGAGTTTCCTGTCGACCCCATGCTTTCCAAGATGATCCTGGCGTCGGAGAAGTAAGCTCAGTGGATGAGATGAGAGTGACTCGCCAGTATTTGATGTGATTTTATTTTATTTCTGCATTCTTTAAGCGAACAAACAAACATGGAAACATACCTTCTTTTGATATATAATGAGAAAGGAATGATATAACGTATAATTTTATAGTAGAGTAGGCTGTGTTTTCCACAAAGATGTTGATATTGAGCATAGCTGCAGAGGTTTCTTTAGATTCATGACTCCTCTTGCAGTTTAAAGGTTTGAAATCTACCTTCATTTCAGTCTCTTTAAATAGTATTCCTGACATGGAAGATCAGTATCACAAACTGACTTCGTGTAGATCATGATTTGATGGTAATGAGCATTGACTCTTTGAATTATCAATGTTTCGTCTGTGATAAGGAACAGATGACCGTGAACTCAGAAACAGGTAACAATTCCATTGCATATTTGTCAAAATACCAATAAATGTCATTCCATCATTAATTTTGTGATAATTTTAATTGCAAATTGGTTTTCATTAAAAAAAAAGGTTGTTAGTTGTAAATCATAATCAGAAAATTGATAATAACAATGTAGATTCAGCTTTTTCTAATCTTCAAGTACCTTGAGCTAGTGATTGTGCAATCAAATTTGACAGGAGTCAAAAAAGCCTTGAGGAATGTGGAAAACTGTTGTGAGACTGAGATTAGAGAGAGGGTTACACCTATGATGTGAAAAATTCCTGGATTCTGCGAGAGACTCCCCGTGAACTTGAATACATGTATCTCTTTCTGTCCTGAACCTCTCTGTTTTCGATGAAGAAATGTTGGTAGTCCTGGTTGCCCTGGTAGCCCTGGAAATGCTGTAAATGAAAATCGTGTTTGCTATCGTATCCCATCTCCTCTGAACCCCAGGTACAAATGTTCGGAGGAGATCCTCAGCGTCACAGCCATGCTCTCCGTCAACAACGCCATCTTCTACCGTCCCAAGGACAAGATTGTCCACGCGGACAATGCCAGGGTCAACTTCTTCACCCCTGGGGGTGACCACCTCACCCTGCTCAACGTCTACAATCAGGTAGGGGGACCATCTGCCTGAAGTGGCCCATGGTATTCTGATGACCAGGGCCCTGTTTTATGAAGAGTTAAAATTGATTATAAAGTTGATTTCAACTGTAAGTCTATGACAGCCTGTGTGGTAAGGAAATTTAAGATCGATTTTATCTTTTGATAAAACGGGGCCCAGGGCTCATTTCAAACTTTATACTGGCTTCAATTTGATACATTGTACCCAACAGTGCTTGCATACTCTTGGCAGTGTTTTTCAAACTTACATAAATTTTGTATTACACATATAGATTTGAAAAATATTTCCCCAAAAGAACGAGAATGACTCTTACCCTTTTGCTTGGCTTATGCTAATAAGGATAGAATATGTTTTAAAAGAAATGTTTCAAAGCTAAGCCGTCATCTCATGTGAACTAAAGATATGTAATGATAGTTCTAATTTACTTTCCCTCTTCTTTATCTTGGAGTTGGTAGAGGTTCTGTTCTGTGTTCAGTGGAAATTACTTCACTTAGGTAAAGTTACTAAACTGATGTAAATATTTTGCAAGGTAGACGTACACATGTCTACTGTAATTATCAAGGTTTAGTCATAATTTCCCTTTACTACCCCCACATTTTTTAGCCTCTTTAGGTTTTCTCCATTTATTATTTTTCTGTTCATTTATTTTTTTCCAGTGGGTTGAGACTGGGTTCTCAACACAGTGGTGCTTTGAAAACTTCATCCAGCACCGGTCCATGAGGCGAGCCAGGGATGTGAGGGACCAGCTCGTCGGACTCTTGGAAAGGGTGGAGATTGAACCCACCAGCTGTGGCATGGACAATGTAGCCATCAGGAAAGTGAGTATGCGGGACTACAGTGGATGGTATAGTGAAAAATATATGCATAGCTGGGTCATTCACCATTACTCTACTGGCTGCACCAAGTATTCAACTAACAGAGAAGGAAAGAGAGGGGAAGTGGGGGGGGGGGGGGGTAAACTGAGACCCAATCCAGCTGACATTTGTTATTGTTGCTCTCACAATCAGTTCTGCGTGTGAAAACATACATGGTTATTGTAAAGAGAAATACCAAATATAGTTATGTTTGAACTTGCTTTATTTCTTTCAGTTTGCTGCTCAGAGTTCTTGCACTCCAGGTAAATGTTTATGGCAAGCTAAATCATTGGCATCATATCAAATGTGTGACATTTTTATTCCATGAGACTTTAGGCAATAGGTACAGTTTAGTACAAAGACATGCTCTAAAGGTGAAGATGACAGTAATTGCTTTCCTTTTAAAAAATGTATGGAAAGCTGAAAGTTGCATATTTCATCATTAACCCAAATTAGGTAGGATTACTTTTGAGTGGAGCGCTATCCATTCTGTCAGTCCAGATACCCATGAATAAAGAAGAATTATGCAAAGAAATCTCAAATCTACAGTATTTTTACATTTTGTGTAATTGATAAACGTGATCATTGCAATCCATGTTCATGAGTGAATTGCAAGAAGAAAATTTGTTATAATTTTCTCTTGCTTCCTCAGGCTGTCACTGCAGGCTTCTTCTACCACACAGCCCGCTTTGGGAAGGGTGGTCAGTACAAGACGGTCAAGCACCAACAGACAGTCATGGTCCACCCCAACAGCAGTCTGTTTGAAGAGCAGCCCAGGTGGCTCATATACCATGAGCTTGTCTTTACCACCAAGGAGTACATGCGACAAGTGAGAACGACATCTTCTTCCACCATTGGTTCTGTTAGAACTATTTTGGTTTGATAAGGCAAAGAATGATATCGGAAAATGGCATTGGTTACGTGTGTCAGTTGGGTAGATTTCTCTAGTTCATCATCAGTTTTAAAAATTTGCCATGACTCGCTCATTGGACTTGTTTGTCCCCGCCGAACGAGTTCGAGCAGGGGACTATGAAACGGGCTCCGTACGTGTGTGTGTCCGTGTGTCCGTCCGTCCGTCTGTCCGTCCGTCTGTCTGTCTGTGCGTCTGTGATCAAAATGTTCAATTTGCTACTTCTCTGTCATTTATGAGCCAATTTTGATTCTGTTTGCTTTATATGATAGCACTACATGGGAGCTTTGAAACTTCTACACAGAATTTCAGTTGTGACCTTTGACCTTGACCTTTGACCTATATTGTACATTTTGCTTCAAAATGCTACTCCTTCGCCATTTCTAACCCGATTTCGATTCCGTTTGCTTTATGTGATGGCACTAGGTGAGGGCTTCAAAACTTCTACACAGAATTTTGACCTTTGACTTCTTTGACCTTTGACCTTGATTTTTGACCTATATTGTACATTGGCTACAAAATGCTACTCCTTCGCCATTTCTAACCCGATTTCGATTCCGTTTGCTTTATGTGATGGCACTAGGTGAGGGCTTCAAAACTTCTACACAGAATTTTGACCTTTGACTTCTTTGACCTTTGACCTTGATTTTTGACCTGCATTGTACATTTTGCTACAAAATGCTACTCCTTCGCCATTTCTAACCCGATTTCGATTCCGTTTGCTTTATGTGATGGCACTACAGTCTGTAGGTGAGGGCTTCAAAACTTCTACACAGAATTTTGACCCTTGACTTCTTTGACCTTTGACCTTGATTTTTGACCTATATTGTACATTGGCTACAAAATGCTCCTCCTTTGCCATTTCTAACCCGATTTCGATTCCGTTTTCTTTATGTGATGGCACTAGGTGAGGGCTTCAAAACTTCTACACAGAATTTTGACCTTTGACCTTGATTTTTGACCTATATTGTACATTGGCTACAAAATGCTACTCCTTTGCCATTTCTAACCCGATTTCGATTCCGTTTGCTTTTTGTGATGGCACTAGGTGAGGGCTTCAAGACTTCTACACAGAATTTTGACCTTTGACTTCTTTGACCTTTGACCTTGATATTTTACCGATATTGTACATTTTGCTACTAAATGCTACTTCCGGCGGGGACATATTTTACGCACCGCGTAATTTCTACTTTTCCTTGTTTCATTGTTGACACAACATCATCAATCATTACAAGTTTGTCAGGTATATTTACAATCTCCTTGTTTTTTATCAGTCTCAATAGTCCGACCATTAGCATTTCTTTTAGTCAATTTCAGTTTTGATGACTTTTGAATTGTCCATAATCCATCACTGCATTTCAGAGAGTTTACCATGACTGAAATACCACACAACTTCAAAAGGATGATAAAGTTTCAGATGGGATGGGACTTCAGGTTTCGTACATTTTTTGATGATTATTTTTTGAGATGATAAGAAACCTTATATTAAAAAAAAAAATGAAGCATATAATTCTAAGAGGAATTCAAACTTTGATGAAAATTGGTTTTGAAATGGCTGAGATATCCAAAACAAAGTGATCCTCATAAAAGATAGGCCTGTAATTTATTAAAGAACACTTCGTATTACTTTGTTTTTTGAATATCTCAGCTATGTCAGAACCCATATTTCATCAAATAAAAATTCAATTCCTCCTAGAATTATATGCTGCTTTACATATTTACATTTCATAATGTAGTTTCTAAGTACATTGTATCTCATTAAACAATTTAAAAAAATTAAATCAAATTAAAAATTAAAAGCTAAATCCTCATCTCAACCAATACTATAATCATCCCTTTAATTCCATTTTCTATCTCCAGGTGATAGAGATTGAGAACAGCTGGTTGCTGGAGGTTGCACCTCACTACTACAAGGCCAAGGAGCTGGAGGATGCATCCAGCAGGAAGATGCCCAAAGTCATCAACAAGTCATCAGGCAGCTGATGCGTAACCATGGCAACAGCCTGAACAATGCAACATGTCAGCCTGAAGATGACAATGTCTGCTGTGTTTATTTTTTCTGGATAAATGCAGCTTTGCCATGTGTATATCTAGTGGTGTGCATAGACATCATCAATCTCTCTGACGAGGGTTGCCAATCTCATGATGCAGTTGCCATGGTAACAAACTGGGCATTAAGGTTCTCTGAAGATCAAGACAGTGTGGAACAACGTGCTGAGTTGTCCAGTTGTTAATAGGATGCCAACTCTTCCCGACAATGACCGGTGTACGAAACGCTGTCATCCCAGGCACCCTTGCAAGACTATGGAAGGTCAACATTAACATGCACATCATTGTACGTCCTCCAGGAACATTATCTGCTCTTGTTGATGGACCATCTTCTTTCTTAAATGGATACTGGTGTCCAGAGGCAGGTGTGTCCTCTTAGAGAACTATGAGGAGGACACGGGTTAGATAGACATGGATGTTGTGCAGTAACTACCAGTAGATGAGCAACCACAGAATACTGCAGGTGCTTATCACCCAGAACAAGAAAACTTTCAGCAATCAGTGTCACAAGTGGAGAAATTCTCCCGGAATGTTTTGAGAAAGAGAAACAGAGTGTCTTGCAGATTTTTTGCACAAAAGTGTTTTGTGTTAGCCAGCAAGTAATAATGGAAAACAGAAGGAGAAAAAAAAAAGACTAAAGCGAATATACATGTACATCATGGAGTTCATGCATTTTCCTGTTGGCAGTGACACTGGACATGATTAAATATTCTTCAGGGTTGACTGAGGCTTACACTCAAGTTTCAAATAAACTGCATTATATTCCAAGTGCAAAGGAGTGGAAATGCAGTACATTGTATATCAGTTGTGAAGTGTCATATCCAGTATTCCATCTTTTAGAGATAATGTTGACATTCTTCAGAGGGTGACAAAATCTGCTCAACATGATTCAAAAGCAAGTCCCACTCTCATCCACCCCCTCTAGTCGGAGATGACTCATGTTGGGATGTCAGAATTTGCAAATATAAACTTGCATTGTAAGATAGAGACATTTATATTTCACATTCCTTGATCAAACATGACTTGCTGAATAAAGTAAGAATGCAAAGTGCAATATTGAGTCCCTCGTCTTTGTTTGTTTTGTCTTTCTTGAACCAGGTTGTATTAAAAGACAACTCCATTTTCAGTGCACACTTACAGTAAGTGAACCCAGCCAATTCTTTCTTCAAGTGCTTTTTGTGTAAATGGGAGAAGAGTATTTTGTTATTTTTCCATTTATGTCACAATTTGCATACTTTTAAACAACATTTCAGGAAATGGCATATGACAGCATCAAAGTTTCTTGCTTTTTAGAAATCTGGTGTAGAGGAGGAATAACAAATACCTGGTACGGCTGCTGTATTGCTGCAGTTCTGAAGCCAGTGGCATGATTTTAAAGGTATAGATTAAAGGGACTGTACAGTACCGGTTGAGGTAGGGATTCATGTTTTGAACATTCCTAAGTGAGATAATGAAAAGCCTCTTATGAAATATGAAAGAGCATGTAATTTTTTAGAAGGATTCAATGTTTATTTGATGAAAATTGGTTTTCAAACGGCTGAGATATCCAAAAAAGTGCTAATAATAAAAGGCGACATGCCCCAACTTTATTAGGATCTCTTTGTTTCACCTTGTTTTTGGATATCTCCACCATTTCAAAACCGATTTTCATCGAATAAACTTTTGATACCCCTTAGAACTGCATGCTCTTTGACATCTCATAGAGTGGTTTCTGAATATCTCGCAAAATGTTAAAAGCTAAATCTACACCTCGACCAGAACTGTACACACCCTTTAAATGTTCAGCTGTAATACAGGACAAATGCAGAATGTACATTTGTTGTGATTAGAACACACAATCTACATATCTTTGCTTTGCAATAATCATCATCAAATAGCCTATCGTGATACACAGACGGTCAGACTGTGAAACATATTTTTCACAACTGTAACTGCACTTTTTATTCTTAAGACCAGGCGTCCACTAGGGCGCGGACAAGACGCGGACAAGCCCCGGAATGCAAATTTGGTATTCCGCACTCCTTCGGGAACCTGTCCGCACGTTCCTGAACGTGTCCGCTCACTGTCCTAAACATGTCCGGGCGTTTCCGCACCTTCGGGAGAGAGAAAAATTTCCGCGTCCAAATTTTGATCGAGACCAAAATTTGGACGTGGAAATGAACTTCCTGACACCTTCGGCGACTTGTCCTGACGTTGTCCTGAGGATGTCCCGCTTGTCCGGAACCCTTCCGCTCCTTCCGCACACGCTCCGGAAAGAATTCCGCGGTGTGGGGAAGCTTCCCGAATGAAAGCGGAAGACACCAGGAATGTTTTAGGACAGCGCGGAGCCGATGCGGATCTATTAATGCAAGTGTCCGGAACCGATGCGGAAATTTTGTGATCCTGACACGAAAATGTCGACACTTTCCGCGAGCGTCATGCCAATGAAACGCAAAATGAGCAAGAAGGGAGGCGAAGCCCCCATGCAAATATCCCCATCACAGGCACACCTTTCGTCTAGTGATGAAGAACAGGTAAATCTAAGGAATTTCCGGTCCCAGAAGGCAAAGAAGAAGGTAGTAGAGACTGTGCCAAAAGCAACCAGAAAGAAGTGAAATCAGCCCCCTAACTTCCTAGTAAGTTTGTTTTGATTTGATCTTTTCAGAACTTATTTTTCATCTGAGTGACTTTCCTGGTTCCTATTACTTACTGTAGTACATTTTTCCTTTATGTTGTTTTCGTATTTTATTTGCAAACAAACTAGGTTGTCCCATGTGACAGCCCAGCTGAAAAATCACAAAAGTAGGTGGAAGTACACTCAGAAAAAAAAACATAAAATTTTTGGCTAAATGTTAATGTATTATATAAACATGAACAAGTTGTTATTCATACGTAAATGCTTTCTACTGATACAACATATTAGAACAAAAGACAAATTCATCACACTACAAAGCATGAATTCAATTGCAAAGATATACCTGTGGTCTCATTACAATGTAATATCTTTGAAGCCCAAAATAACAATGAAAGGTAAAGATGATGGAGGAAAATGAAGAATTTTCTGTCACTTCAAAACTCAAGTGAAATGAGAGAAAAAGCAATAAATCATGAACTCAAAAAAGTGTTAAATTTTTGTCTTTCTTTTGCTTTGTTTTTTTTTTTGCTGAGTGTATAAATTTAAGTACACATTAAGCATCACAAATCATTTCAGAAATATTCTTTACCTGAATGATTTTCGTAGTTGTTATTACCTAATATTTTTTCTTCTTTTTGTTTTAGTTGCAAACAAACCCGATGGTCCAATTTGACAGCCCAGCTGAACCCCCCCCCCCCCCCAAAAAAAAGTAAAATAAAGTAGGTTACAAATATTTCCCCATTTTTACACTTCATTGGCAATAGGCTAGTAAGCTCTAAGCATGAAAAAAAAATTCTCGGACTTGAAAATGTTCAAAAGTGATGAAAATAAGAGAGGGTTAGAGATGCACAAGGGTAAAAATCAGAGAAAGAAAAACAAATTTAATGATTAGGATCATTTTGGCATGCTCTACAGAAGCATCAGACAAAACATGTATATACTTCACGATGGATAAAGCACATGTCTAAAAAAAGGGAATAAAGAATATATATATATATATATATGTGTGTATATAGTAACATAAGTAACAGTTAGTAATATAAGTAACAAAACTGCAACAAAGTTTATGCTGTATTCACCAACGGTTTATTTCTTGTGAAGAAATAAATCGTTGGTGAATACAGCATGAACTTTGTTGCAGTTTTGTTACTTATCTTTTTATCTTGCCCACTCTCTAAAAAAAATCGAGTGAAAATTTTCACTCTAAAAAGAGTGAATACAAAAAAGTGTGAATTTCGAGTGAAATTGGAGTGAATTTTGAGTGAAAAGGCTCATTTTCACTCATTTTGGAGTGACGTCAGGGATCACTCCAAAATCTTCGAGTGATCCCTGACATCACTCCAAAATGAGTGAAAATGATCATTTTCACTCAAAATTCACTCCAATTTCACTCTAAATTCACTCTTTTAGGTATTCACTCTTTTTAGAGTGAAAATTTTCACTCAATTTTTTTTAGAGAGCACACGTGGACTACCTTATCAACATGATTATATATACATATATATATATATGTATATACATTTACATTTTTATGCATGTTATATATATATATATATATATATATATATATATATATATACATGTATATATGTGTGTGTGTGTGTGTGTGTGTGTGTGGTTCAAAAAGTTTGCGAATATCATCCATGTGACTGTAGGCAGAGAAAAAATTGTTCTCCCAGATGAGACAAATCAGAAATATAAAAAAAAATGAGTCGGGAGAGATGGTGGCAGTTGGGGAAATACATTTAGAATGAGAAAAGAATGAGAAGGAGGATGGGATGGGGTGATGGTGATGGGAGAATCACCTAACATTTCACCTTCATGGATACGTTGGCAAAGGAATCAGGAGCAAGGTGAGGATGGGAGATATTATGAGATGAGAAATAGGTCAATGAAAGGCAAAACTTTATGCCGCAAGATGATGGGGTGGGTACATTTGATTAGGAGTAGGTTGTTGAGGGAGAAAGACATTGGCTGTACAAATATCGGGAAGAAGGGGGCAAGGCTTAGTTTAGGATTCTGGATATGGAAGTGGTCTATCTTGTATAGGAGAAAGGCTTTGTAAGAGTGTACAAGCGATGTAGCTGGGAGGGGGAGGGGGAGGGGGAGGGGAGATGGAGAGATGGGATAGACTACCGGTATCACGGTGATGAGGGGTAGAGGTGGTTTGCATACAGTTTGATTGATCGTTGGGGGATATATCTGAAGACTGCAAGGTTCAGTATGTAAATGAAGAGGGAGTTGGGATTAGGATGACAAGGGTTCTGGAGAAGGGTATTAAAAAAAATGGCTGTGAGTTGGGGGTGGCCATTAAGGTTTGGGATGGGGGGAAGTTGGGTTTAATAGGTAGAAATGGGTTGACTGTGGAAGAGGAACATGTAAACCACACATATCTAGATGATAAGGGTGTATATGGGGGCAAATTGCAAATTGCAATGGGTCGATACATGGGAAAAGGCTTTTTAGCCTACAATATTGTAGGGGATGGAATGAGGAGATGGAATGTGGATGTTAAGAAGACCTGCTGATTGTGAGACAAAGACCTGTAGAATACTTGTAGCCAGATGATAGAGAGTTGAGTGTTAGTGTTGAACATGAAAGTTTGATCCAGGGAGAAAAGCCTGCAGGCCACAAATATAGGAGGATGACTAATTGTTTGGTTGGTGTTGCACTTGAACAGCCTTAAGATGACTCATCTTTATGTTTTCTATCCCTTTTTTATCATATCATGATCTGTCTATTCAGGTTAAAAAAAAAAGAAAGACTGTCTGATGTACGTCTTGTTCTATCTAAGGCATCGCGTATGGCATTGTGACTCATCATTTTCATAGCTAGATCATGTCATTGTGTTCCTTTGTCAGGTGAAACCAAAATGTGTTGGGGCACATAACCTTGTAAAAAAAAAAAAAAAGAGGACAAAGGGGGTAAATTCACTCTGGAAAAGCTGAATGAGTAAGGGTTTCATAGTCTCATACATGTCTCTACTGTTTGATAGTACAATACAGTACAATGAAAACAATGAAATACAATGAAATGTGGTACAATACAGTATTAATAGTATTAAAAAAAGATAGAATATAGCAACACCTTGGAAGGCAAATGATTAACCCTTTGAAGTTTTGTTGAAGTAAAAACATTTTAAGTCTTATTCTATGCCATCATTTTGATAATTTATCATCAATACCTGCTTTTTTGACAGTGAATACTAAGTAGGACAGTGAGAAAGTAAATGGTAAGCACTTCTTGCTGACAACATCAAATATAGTACATCCTCTTTTAAAGAAACTTTTTTATGTGTTCCTATGGAATGTTTATTGGTCTATACCCCTAACAAAAAATTCCAAACTTTTGGACACTAGGCCTAATCTTATTTCATGCAATCAATTTTTTATGAACTGTCACTTCCCATGATTTCCACATCCATTCAAACATTGGACAATACTTTTTTTTCTGGATTCAGCCATATATTTCTCTTCTTACAAGCATGATTAAATACAGTTCAGTGCCAAATTCTTTATACAAGCAAACCTCCCCCTCCCCCCCCCAAAAAAAATGTATTTTCCTCCAGAAATGCAATTTCTATCTGAAGTTAATTTGAAGTTCATTTGCTTACCTCCATCCATGATATATCAGTAAATTGGTAATCACATGATAAAGTGTACCTGATCTGAACTTGGATTTTTGTTGTTGATAAACTGTACCACAGAAATGTTATACAGACCTTTTTATGATACAGTGTGTTGGTATAGTGTTCGTATGAATCATGATGCCTGATAAACGAAAGAAAAGATTTTGTTTTCCTCCATTGCATGTGTTGAGGGTGTCGTGCAAGGCTCAAACATTGTTTGACGTTCATTTGTGTTGGCGCGACCTGTTGCAGCGGCATATACTTTTGTTGGATGGAAAGAAACAGATGTCTTTCTAAATAATCCGCGACAACTGGTGCCGGCAGACACAATGTAACCTGTCAAGGTGAATAGAAAGTCAGATGTAAAGGGATCGAGATTGATGTGACATGCATGTTTATTTAAGGAAAATTTAAAATGTGATTGGGGTAAAGGCTGAACAGTTCAAAAATTCAAGGAAAGTGAGACATAGTAAAGGTTGGAAAGCTGGAAAAGTTTGAAGTCTGTGATTTTTTGTTGTTTTAGAAAAGTTTGAGGTGTTTCCTCACATACAATAAAAGACCTATGGAATACAAACTTATATTGACTTGTGTCAATTTATGATACCCTGATCATCACTACTATTATCATCCAATGACTATCTAAATATGTACCATACTATGCTATGATGATTATCCACTTTTTCTTCATACTACTACACATATGCAAACAGAAAGTCTTGCAAAACAAGATTCTGTCAATGATATCAGCTGTTAATCACTGCTATATTAAAGTGCACATACATTGTACCGGGGTACTTTGGAATGCACCTTAACCTAAACTGAGCATCACTTGCATGCTCACATACTGTATATGCAAGCTAGATATTATGTTCAGTTATGTTACTACACTACTATGTAAAAAAAGACACAAAATTGCATCATTAAAACCTTTTCCGAACAAGCCTTGCCACTCGGCAGTGAAATGACTAGTTTGAGGTAAACTCTGACTTTAATGGCTTGTTCATATTTCCGTTCAAATCTATAAAGGCAGCAAAAAAAAAAGAATGTTAATTTAGAGTGATTTATATTTGTTTAGCATCATTTTCTTATGCTCGAGTGTGTCAAGTCGCTCACTTGTAGTAGCAGTTGGATAAGTATATAAACATTTCACAAAATTCCTTTTTTAGCAAAACATAGACAATTACCCTTTGACATACAGCAAAAAAAAAAAGATACTCTGTGTATTAAATGAGTTATTTACACATAAATATTGATAGATGAGTGGACAAATTTACTTTGTGTTGCCGTACTCCTTCTGTACCAGGTCAACTCTTCTTAATTTGTAATTCTATACACTCATTACCTTCAGTCTATTCTGAGAGTGTGCTAAAGGCCAATGATAATAATCACTTCTTCTTCTTTTTTTTTTGCTACTCAAGTGACGAATCTCTGCTAATGAGAAACCAGGTTACTAAAGATCTATCTAGACCTCCTTGTCTGGATGGACTAATACAATACCAGCTCTGCTACTTTGGCCCAGTAACCCCGTTTGACACTCCCTGAGGCATCTCTCACAACAAGACCCTTCCCGGGCGGTTAAAGAACCCCTCCCTTCTCCCGGGGAACAAAAAATGAACATCTGACCTACTTCAGGACATTTCCTGAAAAAGCTGCTTTGTCAAACTCGGCAGCTGCAATCATCTGCAAACACAGATATGACACACTTTATACATGAACATTTTAGGAAAGCGACATTTGTGAAATCTCAGAAATTTAATCTTCTTGTCTGATTTTGTCTTCTTCTTCTTTTTCTTCTTCTTCTTCTTCTTCTCCTTCCTCTTCCTCCTCTTCCTCCTCTTCTTTTTCTTCCTCTACCCCCTCTCTTTCTTGTCTTTGCTGACTTGCTCTAACATTTTTGATATTGCAACTACAAATGTACAACCACTGGATACTATGGCATAAGTCCTTAGATGCCCAGTTCATACTGCATTCATGTGATGTTACATTCCACCTCAAGGAGTGACTGCCCTTGTAGTGGGCCAATGCATGTCGCCTTTCTTGGTGCAGTGTGAAGGGGGGGGGGGGGGGGGGGAGGCACTATTCCAGTGGTTACAACACTAGATTTATGCCCTTTAACTAATTTGAACAGCATTTCAGTGGCTCAATTTTTTACATTTTCAAACTTTGCTGACTGAGCTGTATAATGAAATTCAAATGCCATATCACCTAAACAAACAAACAAACAAGCAAACACCAAAGAGGACTATAGACTTACCTTTTTCAGAAAGCAGTGGGAACCATATTACTCTTGACTTATGTTACTAGCAGATCCATGGAATATGCACTTTTCATATGAAATTATATTTTGTGGAATTTTCTTTATATTTTCTCTATATTGTATTCATATATGACATCATGATCTATGTAGTTTGATCCAGTGGTCTCATCACAAAAATTTAAAAAGTTCGTAACGTATGAACCGACTGATTTTCCTCAAATTTTCACTGATGTGTTCTACTAATATTGCTGCATTCACTCAATCCACATGTACATTTTGGTTTCATTCCCCTCGAATGTATGCTGTCAATCAAGCAGTTCAAATGATACTACATGTAATTTCATATTTCCATATTCCACATTTCTATATACAAAGGAATTACATCAATGGGGTCATTTTGATGTGATGTGACTGATAATATCACAGATCTTGTGTACATAAATATGTAGATGATGAAATGTGAAACACAGATGGTAAGGCAAGTGCTTGCTGGGAATATGTTCAAAGATTACATTCATCTCATACGCACACACAACTCGCTGATGAATACATTGTATAAGCAACAACAACAAAAATGAAAAGACTGTGGCAGAAAGAACAAAGTTTGCATGCTATGAATAAAATAAAGAGAAGAAGAAAAGATAGGGTTCAACATGAAAGGAAGGCTAGGAGTGAAAAGGGCATCTGGGGGGAGAGTTGTAAAGTAGCATCACGAGATCCTCCTATGAATATGGGATAAGAGTTCTGTCTCCCACATGACAATTTGATGTATAAGTTTGTTGTACTCAGCTGATAAAGATCAATTAATAGGCTCTGGTTGGGGAAGAAATATGCTCAAAGATCAATCAAAAAGAAATTAGGTTCTTCTTATCCTTTTCATCCACTTAAAGTGGAAAATTTGATTAATAACAAGCATTTTAAGAGAATATCTGATAATATATACATTGCATTTCTGTTATATATGACATATCATAAATATGGAGGGTGAAAAACTAAAATTCTGGCATTTCAAACCTTGCCAAAGACAATTTCACACATTCCACAATCCTTGTAAATGTTGAAATAGAAGATGAGACAAAAAGGGTAAAAAGGAGGGGGAAAAAAAGTCATTTCTGCGTAGCAACAGTGTCCCTGGAGCACTGAAAATAGCAGACAAATGTTGAGTTCACTTTATCACCAAGATAATGCTTTGGAAAGAATGAAAAAAAGAGAGTGGGAAAAACAGGCCAACCTCTACACAACATCTGCTTGCGGACGAGAATAACTCACATGTAACAAAAGTTGAGAGGCCCATCTGTTTGTGGGCAAAATCCCAGCTTAGCCAGTGCGAGATGATAATACCAAGGCCCAACGTATGATGATTATACTTTTATTAGCAAGTGTACAGAACATGCTTTCCGACTAGTACATACATACTTGTATGTGGAATGTTACTGGCACACGTATGTGTGGCTAATTACATGTAGTGGCAGAATTATGATTTCTTGTTTTATCGAAATTCATGAATTTGTCAAATATCAGATTGAAATGCCTCTCACTGTTGTGGAGAGACAAACTCAAATTTAAAAGCTTAAATCTAAAAGTTTATGGTTGCACAAATTACTTTTAGAAAAAATAAAATGGGTATACTGGTAGAATAGAAATGCAAGTCACCAAAAACAAATAATAACGTGAAAATATCTGCATTATTGTTCGGCACTAATATGAATTAAGGAGCCCATACATTTTGTATTTAAAAACAGAGTTTTGACAAGAGAATTAGCTGAAGAGAAATATCTAGCTGTCAAGATTGTTTGAAAAAAAAAAAATATAAATATTATATAAATATATATATGTATATATATATATATATATATATATATATATATATATATATATATATATATATATATGTGTACATATATATATGTATGTATGTATATATATATATGTATATATATATATATATATATATATATATATATATATATATATATATCTAGTCAATCTTTAGTCGTTTATATTTCCTGAAAGGGCAATTATTCTGAGAAAAGCTTAACCAATCTAAAGTTTGGAATCATTTTTAAAAAAAAAGTGTTTATTGTAGTTTTTTAGAACACAAATTTTTTCTTGTAAAATAGTATGATTAGGTATGTCTCACATGCTCCTTTTCATTTCTTAAAAACTGTTTACACACTTCACTTTCAACCCGACTAACTTTTGAAAAAATAATGCTGCTGCTTTGAAAGTTAGTATTAGTCATGAATAGAAAATTTCAACTTAATCCGATAATCCTTTTATTGTAGTTGCTCTGGCCTGGAGTTTTACATCCTGTTTGTTTTGTTTTTTCCCACTTCATTGCACAGAGCACAGCTTGGTGGGATTAACCCGTTGAGGACGAGTCCCGAGAATACTCAGGCAAGTGTCTATGGGAAATATGTGTTATAGCAAAGTCATTCCGTCCTCAAAGGGTTAAACACTTGAATAGATCCTGAACTTCAGAGCCCCTTTTCTCATTTTAAACACTTTTCCAGGGTGCATACTTCCTTTCCAGTTTTAGACAGGTTTAATTAGGAAAATCCATTTGCATTGCATAATACCAGGTACATGATTTCAAAGCTTTCATTGTCTGCTTTTTCAGAATTTGCCCTTTAAACTAAAAATCCATGTCTGGCGACTTTTTGGTGGTTTTGTGATTCAGGGTCATACAATGTTTATGGTACACCGTTTCATAGAGTGAGCACATAGGGTTGGTAAGACTGAGCGGACACAATGCGTAATCAAGAATTGTAAAGTCCAATGGCAAAAGAGATTTTATTTCTAAGATTCATCATTCCACACAACAATGCCATTTGCACATCACTGCACTGGCTCAGCAGGAATGAGACGTGACGTGAAAAGGAAAATGGACAATGGAACAAATTCAAAAGAATGCTTACATCGCTGTAACAGCTATGGGTACAAAATTACAAGAAACACAAAGATATTTCACTCATTGATTGCCTTTAAAAGTTTTCATCATACTTGGGTTGTTGTTTTATGCAAGTATTCATGATAGAAATCTCAATGTGTACAATATTTACTGCTGTATGAAGCAAAATGGAATTGTAGTTTATATGTTTCTTGCATCTTAAAAGAAAATACAATAAATCAAATTCTTATCTGGAATACACCAAGAACTCAAATACTGTTATCATTTGGAATGCCAGGCATACGACAGAATATGCATTCTGCTGAAAACAGCAACAACGAAATACACGTACACGAGGAAACAATATTATGTAGCTTACCAGAACATGGGTTTTACATCTCACGGCTATTTACACACACTATGACTGGCTCTTATTCTCAGCTACTCAACAGGAATAGGAAGAAGATCGAAAATGTGAATGAAATGGTACATCGTAAAACATCAAACAATATTGCAGGATGGTTAAGTATCAAAATATCTAAAGCGCATGTGTCAGACAATATTCTTCAATAGAGTTTTCACATTTCAAAGGTGCCAGTCTAGTTTGGAGTGAGATTTCACACCGTAATGTAACAACAACATTTAATCTCATGGAAAACTACAATTGGCCACAGACTACAAGAAAATTCCCAAAATAGTGGCAGACAGAGCTTGATTTTCTTGTTTTGCTTTTATTTCAGTAATCTAGATTGTAGGAATACGATGTATGAAAGAACACAGAATCTTCCTTACAGAATGGTTGAATACAACGACTTGGAATTATTATAAGAGTGAGAGATGCTTTGAATAAAATAAAATAAAAAGAAAGAAAAAGTAAATGTGCATACTTGGAGATATCGCCTCGAATATTTCTCACTTCCTGAGGAACCACGGCAACTGAAAACGACTTGGCGACCAGAATCAAAGCACATCCTCTATGTGTATACCAGGCTTTCATGGAATCAAATGCATTGGTAGGTTTTAACTCTCTGAACCCCAACCACGATATGCCCCCACAGGTTTGATACATGTCATGCATGCCTCCAGTAATCAAGTGCTTAATCAAGATTCAGGCTTCTCAAGCTCTTCGCAGGCAACAGAGGTAGCATCTCAAACACCATTCAATAGTCTCACCTTGTATTACGAATTGGCGCTGAAATCCACCCTTAAATACGTAGGAAACAGGAACAAAGAGTGCAGTAATTACACCACACTTTTGCTTTTTAACTGCACATAGATACACCATCTCCTCTGCCAAATATATGGGATTTCATGTGCAGTCCCTGCCCACAACAAAGTGAATAACTGTGTGCTACGTTTGAATGAATACATACAAAAAGACAGAATGATTGAGTTCTACTTTCAGAGAACATGTCCTTGCTTGGAAATCACATCAATCCTGAGAAAGAACTTCCATCCATTTCCACTAGGTAAAAGGTGTAAATTGCATTCATACTCAAAACAGAATCTGGTCCAAATTTGATTTGATAGCACATAATGTAAAACAAGACAAATAAAGGGAAAACGGCAACAAATTTGAATACAACAAACGTTTCATACCCGTACATAAGTCTATCTCCTATGTACAAATTAAAAATACTGAATGCACAAGTAAAACATATTTCATGCTTACACCTTGTGAGCGAAGCAGAAAATGAAAAATTAATGAACTGTCAAACAACTATTGAAAGAAGAATCTGAAAAGTCAGTCCTTTTACAACAGAGCTAAAACTGCGCTGGCATTACTCCTTCACAAATCGTGACTTGACCTATCATAGACAATTTCATATTGGCTCAGCAAATAATGTGCCATCAAACCAAAGGAAAAATGTTGGAAGAAAATGACACAATCCATAAATATACCTGGCAAGCTCGACACAAACAGGGAATGAACGCATAAATTATGTTTCCAATGATTTAGATCTCAAGATTTTATCCAGAAATGACAAAATGCACATTTTCATTGTCCTTGCTGTGTCTGATCATAGACAACTGTTAAGACTAGAAAGCACACCAGCTCTCTAAAGAGCTTGAATTAAAGGAAGAAGCTCAAAATTTGTCTTTCGTCTCAAAGTTTGCCATACGAAAATTGATTCTGACAATGAAAAGAGGAAGCCGAATGCTGAATTGAATGAGACAAACTTCGATGGCTGACTTAAACCACAGAATCACTTGCTGTGATCAAGTTGTAACTCTTCAAGTAAAAAGGTCAGTCCACTGTCAAGTTAACTTGATGAAAACGAGAAAATTCAGGCGCACATGATTGCAGGAATTCAAGTGGAGTCAGCTATAATGTAAGAAAGTGACTGTGTTCCGAGTTTCACATATTTCCATAAAAAGTGGATATCAGTCACAAATAGCTACACAAATCACAGCCCTGTTGCATAGAACTATGGTAACATTACAATAATAATGGTAACTCTGCGATCAACAGTAACTACCTTTTATTTCTTGCCTTTGATTGGCTATGGAATAGTGTTGCTATGGTAGTTACCATCGATTGCAGAGTTACCATTAATTGTACAGTAATACTACATGTTTATGCAACAGGGCTCTGATGACAGTGATGAGATTATTCCTTCACAAGTATCTGGCTGACCTTTGACCTCTACAACACTGTTCTCTATAAAATGTTCTTGAAGAATAATAATAACTTGGCAAAAATGATCCTCAAGAGATGAACATGGTGTAGTTGCAAAATTACTGATGAAAGAATCATATATATATTCTTTTTAATATCTGCTATTTTGCAATATCTAACATTTTTTTATATACAAATCAACAGCAAATATCTATGAGGCAATGACTTGCATAATGGCATTGCAACCAATATCCCCATTTTGTGAGAAATAGTTGTACATTTGACTTCACACTCCTTTCATTTGAATCAATGCTGCCATGCAGTGGGGTTACCCTGTATTAAACATGCCATATAACCACATACACTAGAGTGCCACTCTGGGAAACAGTTTTTCGTTGCCCCAACGCAGCGGAGCTGATTTTCTGGTGCATGATGAAACCTCCCAACTGACTATGGAAGGCAACATGAGAATAATGTTAAAAGATTCCATCATTGTTTTGATTCATTATGACTGGGCATCAACAAAAACGACAAGTATGTAATTATCATCACTTGAAACGGGCATGACACAGACTACTTTCATTGGTCAGTTACATGTAACTAAATGTATTCAAATTTATGGACATTTCCCCTCCGCGCACCTTGCAAGAAGGTCTTTCGTTCACCTAAATATGCTTGTTGCATTTCAGAACTCGGGATCCACTTTGCATGTCCTAGTTGTTGCTATGTTGGGCATGTCTTGGGTAAACATTTTCGCGATCAGGAACTATCTTTGTGATAAAGGCATGCATGAAAAAAAACAAACAAACAAACCCTGGAATATCTTACCAAACCAGTATATTGTTTTCTTTGTTGCTCAGTCACACACAGTTTACAGATTTCCTCTGTCATCCCCCTATGAGGAATGTTAGCTACCAAGAGCTCCCATGTGATAATATATCATGATTTTTACAGAGCTTTTTCTTAACTTTCCTATTGATTGCAATGGAAAACCAGAATGGAATGACACCGATGGGAATACGACACAAAAGGATATTCTTCTCACATGCCATCAAATCTCTATGATAATATTAAATCTGTTAGCAAAAATAACTTTTGAGTACAACGCTCAGAGAGCAAACATATCCTATCAACATCAACTGAAGTTTCTCATCACACGGGAAGTATCTTTTTATTTTACGGGAAACTCTTTCTACCAGCAAAACATGAACTGGTGCATATCCAAGCAGATACATAGGTACATATTGTAATTCAATAAGATCTGTATAGAGAAAGAATAATACACAAATACACGCGAATCCATACTAAAGCGTCAGTGTCATACGTAGATCTCAAAGGACGAAAACCACAATCTCTGGAAGCAGTGCAATTTATATTTCTACTATGTAATTTCTTCTTCTTCTCTCACTCAGCAAAAATGTACAAAAATCTAGACATGAAGCGACATTGTTTTTCCTTTTCACTCTCTCTCTCTCTCATTCTCAGTGCAAATGATATATACATATGTTACAATAGAAATCTTGTACACATAAGTTGTTGAATATACAGGGTATATAATATATATCACATGACCATACAGATGGTGTGTAGCATGCATTCCTTCTACATGTATTTCAAGACAAGGTACACGTTGTTTTAGCCATGCAGCTATGCAACAAAATGTTAGGGTCACCGATTGAATACTATACACATAATAAAAAACAGCTTGATATACTTGAATCATGATTATCAACTGCCAAAAATATGCATGTTAGCATTTTTTTCTTTTGTTTTATCATGTTGAATAGCAATATGAATTATGTAAAGAACAACGACAGCCGCTGTCCTTGTTTCTTAGCAACACCGTCATGTAAAGGAATACATTTTTTTAGGGGCTTGGGTATTTATTTCAAGTTCATTGTGTCAATGCCGGCGACCAGGGATAGCCTGGTGGCAGTGTTGCTACTTAGAAAGCAGTAGATGACAGGTTCGAATTCCCCTGGTTCCTTTTTTTCCAATATGTTTGTTAAATTGTAGATCAGCAGTTGCGATCTTACAAATACATTTGTACAGAAGGAGACAAGTGACAAAAATCTTTTATAGAATACATTTTTTGTTCACTTTCTGTCTCGCCCAAAATATATTTTTTTGCTGAGAAACACTGGGTGTTAATTTCTCTGTGCTTTGTCAATGGTGTAAGTTAACACCTTCTGCCGCTCAGCCAGAATGAGTCTGTGTCATCAATGTTCCTGTCTCTCGATGACACAGTTTCTCAAAACCATTTCAGCCTGAAAAAAGAAGAAAATCTCTCATCTTTTTTACTTTTCATGACTCAAACCAAATTTAACTGTTATGCTAATATCAGACAGTGGTTTCGACAAACACATACAGTACATTCCTATTCCACCAAAATTCATTAAAAGTCGCAATGATCATGTTCACACCATACATCCTATGCAATTTTGTAATAACTGACAAATTATTATACTTTTTCTGTTATATTCATATGTCATCTTGCAGCGTAAAATTTACATCAAGCTCTCTCTATCTATTGTAGCAAAATATATAAATTCAAAAGATAACACAGTTAATCTACTTTCAATGCTGTGATAAAACTTTAAAGTTCATATCAGATATCCCTAAAAAGTCTATGAATACAACAATGGCACAAAATTTTCCGGATCTTTTTAAATATCTTCACAAAAAGATATCTTCACAAAAAACAAAAAAAATAACAAAAAAATTAACAGGTCTTAAAATTTCATCACACTCACAGAGCAAAATATTTCACTCATATCACATAATGCTGATGTAATATAAATGTTTTGAAATGTACAAAATATACATCAACAGGACGCCTGCCATTCTCTCCGACTGAAATACGCCTTTTGCCCCAAAATGGCTGATTCTTTGACATTTTTCACTACGTGTCCATCAGTATCACCATTAAACTCGTTGGCAAAATGTACACCCTATGAACCATTCATTGCACGCAAGCATGAAATGATCAGCTCTTGGCATTAAAACATGTGGTCCGGAGATGGCCCCATCTACATGTGCATAAAATGGGCAAAGATAATTTGGCCATACAATGCACATATTCTTTTACTAATCCTATATATTGAACATACAAAGCCTTTAAAGTAGTAGCACTCGCTGAAACTTTCTCTTCAGTACAGCGTTGGTACTCACCAATTTTTAAGTGACTACTACATTGTACCATCATAGTGAAAGCAGAAAATCTGGGCAAGTTGCTAACTTACTGGCCCTGCCTTACGCTACACGCCAAAATCATATGCACACATTGCATTGGCAAACATGCACCGAATGAGCAATCCTTACATTAGACTTAAACTATGAATACATTACAATGACTTACACTGAGTCATTAACACATCAGACATACATGGGCGCCCACATAGTTTACTTTTTGTGACCGAAAATATAAAGTCAGTAATCACAATATTGCTAGGGCACCCATAAACATCAACTCACCAGTATGCTACAAGCATGATTTTAATTTAGAGTTCAATACCTAGGAACACAGCAAGGAATAGTGAACCTAGGTGCTCAATTTGAAAGGTCATTTCGGTCAGATGGTGTTGAGTTTGTTTCACTTTCTCCTCGTTTACAGTGACTCGATTTCCTCAAAAGTCATGGATTCCAGAGCCCTTGGAGGGCGGGGCACTCCCGAGTCCTCAGAGTTCTCCGTGTTCTCATCATCGCTGAAGCTGATGTGGAGTTTAGTGTCCGGGATAGCCAGGTCAGACTGCGGGGACTGGATGCTGGAGTCCGGACTCTCCGCCATGCTGGGCGGCCTCTTCGCCTCCTGGGCCAGCTCCGTGCTGTGAACGCTGCCTCTCGTGTGGATGCTCTCCCGCGAATCTCGCGAGGTGACCGATCTCCTCTTGGAACTCCTCTCGCTGGGCGGGGCACTGCCGATGCTGTCGTCCAGCTGCGGCTGCGGCGTCGTGGGCGCCGAACTCGACGTCAGCTCGACCGCCATTTCATACGACGGGGGCGTGGTGTTGAGCTCCACGGGGAGGGAGCCCCTGTTGGAGCTTGCTGCGCTCGGAGTGGACATCTTCCTTGGCAAGGTGCGCTGGACGTTTGCAGGTTTGACCTCCGCAGCTGGATTTGACTGTGTGAGACCCAGCTCCAGGGGATTGGCTGTCGCATCCTGCATGGGAGCAGGGACAATGATGCGGATGTCGCCGTTACTATTCGACTCCTGTTGCCTGGAGTCTACGAATCCAGCGTACGGGATGCTGGAGCTCGACGTATCCAGGTTGGCTCCTTGCGACACGCGAGTGCTGGTCCGGTCGTCCGATATGTTCAGCTTCTTCATATTCGGCATGGTGACCTCCTCGTCGGCCGACCCGGCGAATTCCTCGTGGGCGACGTTGTTGAGCTCGTTGTTGCTGTCGCTCATGCTGCTGACGCTCTGCGCTCCTTGCATCGTGGGCACGGCCTCGGACGAGATGTTCATGGGTGCCATTCCCATCCCCATGGACATGCCACGCCCGAAGTTGGCGTTCTCGTACACCGCCTGGCCGGCGTCCATCCCCCCATTGGGGAAGGAATCTTCCATGGCTGGGAACTCTGGTAGAATGAGGCCATGGGGAGGCATACCATGTTCTACTCCCACAGGAAGAGGTGGGGGCACGGTGAACGGGTTGCCCGGACTGTGGGGTGTGGAACCATGGAACTTGGACTCCAGGTCCTGGATATGAATCACTAACTCCTGCTGGTGGTTGAGAAGATCCCGATTGTGGAGCAGGAGCTGGTGAACTCTTGTCTGTAGAGGGCAGCAAATAGAAACAAATGCACATGCAATAGTTACAAGGACACCAGCGATAAAGCAAGGACTTCAAAAAGTTTCCAAAAAAATTGAGAAGAAAAAACATCAGCTAAAGAATAATGGTATTTCATTTGGGTTGAAAAAAACAAAAAGATTTTGAATCAATCAAGAAGAAACAGAATTTACAAGAAAAAAAAAGAATTTCTCTGTAAATTGATGTACAAATGTATGAAAAGTAACATGATTAAGCCAACTGGATCAAAGATATTCTAGATGCAACTTGAAAAGAAAAATTTAGTTCCTGCAATTACACAAAGAGGCCTGCTTTCAGCTGGCACTTGGCAATAGTTACATTTGTCGATAAGCAGAAATCTGACACTTTTTCTCCCCAAAATCAAACATTACATACTCTCATGTAGATCAGTGGTTGCACGGTTAACTGGCATCATCTGTAACATACATTTAGACCATTCATCCATCTCTTAAATACAAGGTACATGTACAAAACCATGTCGTCAGAATTAAAAGGGCGCTCTCGCATTCACAGATTTTTGCCTAAATGAAAATGAAACAATGAATTTTCATGAAATAAAAAGTTTATTTAATCAAAAGGGGGTAGATTTGTATAAGCATTGTTCTATATGTAAAGGTGAAATGGCACCTTTGTGGTTTTAATTCTTAACATTTTGCTGAAAATGAAAATACTTTAAAAATTGACACCATGATGTAGAGGAGATGGAGCTTTGCATCATAATACCAATAACTTAATGCCCCCCCCCCCCCAAGTTATGATAAAGCCCTTCTGGTTCCCAGCAGATGATATGTATGCAATTTGAAGAAAAGCTATAGATGAATGGGTGTTTATTACCTCCGCCAAGGGAGGAGGTTATGTTTTCATTACCGTTGGTTTGTGGGCTTGTGTGTTCGTGTGTTTGTTAGTTAGTTAGTTTGTCCGTGTGCAAAATAACTCAAAAATTAGTTAACGGATTGGGATGAAACTTGCAGGAAAGGTTGAGAATGACACAAGTAACAAATGATTAACTTTAAGTAGTGATCCGAGAATTTTTGGGGAATTTATGAAGGAATTTTGGTATTTTGGCAGGTAGGGTCAATGAACTTGGGATTTCAGGCTTCGCGTATTTGAGGTTTGCATGCGCGCACTAAAGTGCGTGCTCTAGTTTCTGCTAGGACGAGGCGCGCCGTGCAGCTGAGGGTTTATGACGTAACAAAAGCTTCAATATTGGGAAATTGGGCGACTTTCAGCACACAATGCTCACTGATATCTATGGAAGAACAAGATCAGCGGTGGAAATGAGCTGCATGCTTGGCGGAGGTCTGTGCTCTCAGAGTGCTTTTCTAGTTACATAATAGCCTGAAAAAAAAATATGACTACCAACAATCTCTTAATGGGAACAAACTTAAACTCAAGAGAACACATCTTTCAACAGTTTTGGGAAAAAAAGAAGAAGCTAAATCCAACAGGGCAAGACTTTGCCCCTAAATGTCAGCCGGAAATCAGGCACCAAACTTGAAGTTGGAGCTGGCATTGTATTCAAAACATAATCAGATCTGCCGCCACCAGAGTGATATGCATCGAATGTGGAATCGGGAGGCTTTCGGGGACAGCATTAAGGTCTGTCGTTGATGGCAGCTATTTTGGATCCTGTGAGTCAGAGCTTCGCGTCCGCTCCGTCTGTGACTCAGGTTCCCTGCTTCGTTCCTGGGTCTCCCCCTCTATCATCTGTCAATCCCTCCCCCCCCCCCCCAACCTCTTAACCCTTCCTCCAAGATTTGCAAGTCTTATATCTGGGGGATACCAGGTAGGTGTTTTCAAACTCGTATCCTCAATGCAAACTTACATACTTTAACCTGTTGAGGACGGACTGATTTTGCTTCAACACACATTTCCTATAGACACCTGCCAAGGTATACTCGGGACTCGTCCTCAGCGGGTTAAAGGATAAGTTCACCTTGATATACTTGAGTGAATGCAGCAATGCTAGTATAGAACACATTAGTGAAAGTTTGAGGAAGATTGGACAATCCCTTCAAAAGTTTTTTGAATTTCAAATTTTTCAAATTTTTGAAGTTCGAATGCTGCCATCGCTGGATGAGAAGACAAGTACAGTTTGCAATGTCACATGTGTAGAATGATATAAGGAAAATATAAAGAGAATCCCACAAAATTCGATTTTTCTTTTAAGTACACAAAAGACAAAAAAACAACAACAAAACAACAAGAATTAGAATTCCCTCCTTTTTTTTGGGGGGGGGGGATACAATAGGAGGTTGGGATGGAGTGGGAGCCCCTATTAAAGAAGAGTGCAGATCCTCAGAACAAGAATAATTCCCCTCCCCAGCACCAACCCCATAAAGACAAGAAGAGACCCTAAAATTGAGAAGTCCAACCCACCCCACCCCTACCCCTACATCTTTCCCCCCATCTCTACCTCCCCCTCCCCCCCCCCCCCCCCCACCCTCCTTGGCTGGCTTTGTATAACCTGGTCTGCATGGTACAGCACTAGAGTGAGAAACTCCAAGAAGCTAATGAATGTTTCCTGATAAGCTACTGCAAGGATCCCTCCTGTATTCTTTGCATGGATGATGAGCCATATTTTATGAGAGACTGTTTTACCCGGTAGATGCAACTACAAGTGAGTTGACAATTAGTTTCTAACAAAAATGTAGGTTGCCAACCAAAACGAAGTGTGATAATTCTGCTCTTTAATCGATTATTGTCTTAAGAATGTCACTATAATTGAGATATTTAAACTTCTGAATGGAGAACCTTAAAATGAATCACTTTCTGAATGACAAAGTCTAATCTATTTTGTAACTTTAACAAAAAATTCAATATTCATTCGCACTAACCAGTATGACGCAAACTTTCTGATTAATTATTTAGTTCTTTTTCTTTCACTTGGTCCATTTCACTTTGATTCAAAAGACAGAAACACTGGTATGATATGGTTAAGAGTTGATAAAACTATATTTGACACTTTAACACAGAATTGAGAACAATTAGTCAAAAGTGTTAAATATCACGTTTCTGAGATGTAGAGGGGAGGAACCGGAGAAGGAGAAGGGGAAATTGTGGAAATTGGGCCAATTGTCAATTAAGTGTCATGGACAACTCTAGCCCCCGCATTTGCTGACTCACTAAAAATGACCAGGGAAAAGTCATTCTACTTGTTGTTTTCTGGGATGTTGTCATTGGGTGTTAGGGGAACTACCCTGTATGGAGCTTAAACACAGAATGTGTTTTAATAAATAGTCACTGTCTAATTCCAGGACAAATCTCCTCATTAAATCTGGAGAGACGTAGGGTGGGATTTCACGGAGCATGCGAACGATTTGCGAAGGACGCGAATGACAAAATCCAACATTCGGAAAAGTTTTTCTCCGAATGTTTTCCGACAATGAAGCCGAAAACTATTCTTGCGCAATTTGTGCGAAGTTCCCACGACGTATGTGCGATTGTCGTGTGTATCATTGCTAAAGTACAGCATGTTACGTACACGAAGAACACGCGACGGAAATGCGAACAACGAAACATTTTCAATAATCATGGGAGAAAATGTAGCAAGGAGAGGTGGAAGCAAGAAAAAAAATCAACTCAAAAAGCTTTCTTGAGTTTATTTTTTTTTCTTTCCTGTATTTCTCCTTTCTTTTTCTCTCATTTCTCTATCGTGTGTTTGCCTACATTTTTTCCCCCTAGGACGTATCTCCACTAGTAAAGCATTTGTTCCTTTTTTTTTTTTGCAGTTCCTCCAACACATAATCTCTATAGTTCAAATGAAATTTACATACTTAAAGGGAAGGTAAACCCAAAGAGCAATGTGGAGTGAGTGAAAGCAGCAACATTAGTAGAACACATCAGTGAAAGTTTGAGGAAAATCGGACAATCGATGCAAAAGTTATGAATTTTTAAAGTTTTGGTGTTGGAACCGCTGGATGAGGAGACTACTAGAGGATATGACGTATGAGTGGACAACAATACAAAGAAAATATAAAGGAAATTCAACAAAAATTCACTTTTCTAGAATTATGAAAGAGCAATGGACCAACCGCTTTCAGAAAGCAGGAAGAATAATTGCTACCCTTAACATATGTCAATATCAAGTTGATGGAATTTGTAATTTTCATGAAAAATGGATTTTTGCAGAATTTTCTTTATATTTTCTTGGTATTGTTGTCCACTCATACGTCATAACCTCTAGTAGTCTCCTCATCCAGCAGTTCCAACATAAAAACTTTAAAAATTCGTAACTTTTGCATCGATTGTCCGATTTTCCTCAAACTTTCACTGATGTGTTCTACTAATGCTGCTGCTTTCACTCAATCCACATTGCTCTTGGGGTTTACCTTCCCTTTAAGATTGATTTTAAGTGTATTCTGCGATTTTTTTTTGCATATCAAATATTCCTTCTCTTTGCTAGTCTTTAATTTCTTTTGTCACTATAGTTGTTAATATTTAATTGTTTGATGTTTAGATGTATACTACGATTTTTATTTGTAGAAAACGTACAGGGCATACATCCCTCAAACGTGCGCTAAACGTTCGCGAGAATGTCTCAAAAGGTACGCGAACAGTTCGCGATTACGTCGTAAAATGATCGGAAAAACTTCGCAGATTTCGCGTAACATACGCGAGACATTCTCCGAAGTTTCGGAGTCTGTTTGGGGTTTCACAAACATTTTGCGAACATCGCGCGTGTCTTGCGAAGGTCTTGCGCATATGACGAAGCTTTAAAGACACTTTCCAGAACAATTCACGAGCAAATCCCGACTAAGTGTGCGGAAAAGGTTCGCAAAAAATTTCAAACTTTTTTGAAATTATCGCCGAAGTAAAAACGACATTCGCGAACAATTGACGACGCTTCCGAACCCTCACGTTTGTTTGGCGATCTTTTGCAGACTAAAATGCGAATGCTGGATTTTGCCATTCGCGTCATTCGCAAATCGTTCGCGTGCTCCGTGAAATCCCACCCTAAGACACAAAAAAAAAAGACATAGCAATGTAGCAATAGCATTTTTTTTTTTGAGTACTCTGTTTGTCTTCATCCAAAAAATAAAAGAGGACTTTTTTTCAAACACATGCAACTAGTAGTTTACAGGATATACCTTCTTATCAATAACAATTGATTACTGACAACAAAAGAAAAAATAAGGTGAAAATCCTACCTAACGTTTATGGTATTTCATAAGACTGTAAATGAAATTTAACAGGTTTGTAGAATTAGATTCATGATGATTAATGGACTTGTAGATTTTCGTCAAGGGTAAAATACTTTAAATTACCATCCCTACTTTCCCTGTAGTCCCACAAGTTTGTTTCTGAGCAGCACTGATGGAGCTAATGTGCCAATGCTCTGATTAATGCATGGTGCTGTTCTCTCTCCACAGATCCTGACTTTGCTTCAAAGTTACAGAGAAATACCAGGAAATCCTCCTTCCTACGGCTTCTATTACGTCCCTTCCTCTCTCTCCCTCTCCATCCCTTCCTCCTTCCTCCACCCTTTTCTCCCTCCCTCCCTCCCCCTTTCTCTCTATCCCTCCATCTTTCTTTCTTATCTCTATTCACTTTTGTAGTCAGAAAGCATACTACTGAATTCTAAAGAAAATAAAAGAACCACTTGCAGTCTTCGCTCATGATCTACATCTGTTTGGTGGCACTTTGTAGACACTTGTTTTACCCACACCTGTTTCATTATCATGTCTTTCAAATATTTTCAGTTATCCCTCATAAGAAAAAGAACAAATTTGCATTCTACACAAGCTTTGATATGTACCATCCAATTTTGACAAAAAATAGAAAATGGTCCGATAATAATAAGTTTATACTAAAATTTTCTCAACCTAATTAGTACTGAAAACCTTGTGCAAAGGTGTGTATGGGCAGACTACCTAAATCAACAATTAGGAGCCTTGTGTGAAAAAGTATAACGAGGGAAGGGTCAAGAGAAAACGTTGAAAAGCAATTATTTTACGATGCTATTTCACAGATGAGAAAAAAAGGTCTTATCACCAGCTGAATGAACTAAAAAAAATAAGAACCTTCAGATATTCTTAATATTCATATAAAAATAAACCAAGGATCCCAGGGACACAGTAATACACTTTTGCTTGCCAAATGGAGATTGTGACTCAGAACAATGAAGGAAAGGGGGAGGGGCAAGTTGTCATGACGATAATGACATCCTCCAAGCAGCATTACCATCTAAATCTAGGAACCTGAAATTTGAGGCTATCATTAAAGTAGGATATGTTGGCGACACACTGTACATGCTTGACAATTCTTCAAATTTATCTCAACATTGTTTAGTCTCTTGAGACTAAGAAATACATAATTGGTACTTCATTTTCCAGCAAATTAGATTTATCATTTTGTGTAATTTAAACCAACCAAACTAATTACATGCTAGTTTCTATGTTCTTGAAATAAGACAGTAAAAGGTAATCAACTGTATAGAAAAAAAAAAATTTTGAAACTGTCTTAATCAGTTCCATAAATTTCATTTAACTTTAAAGAGAAAAAAAAAACTTTTCAGAGATTGATCTAATATTTCAATGACAAAGAAATAATTCCTTCCCAAATTTACAGGAAATTGCTTAAGTTGGAAGCACCACAAATAGACTCACATTCATGAGTATTTTTCTCTTACAGCCTAATCATCACTGAGTATGAACTTTGCCAAAACAGTTCACTTTTAATGGTTACCATCGAGTTTTGAAATCCCATCTTAAAAATATCCCACATCCAATTTGATCCATTGGTAGAATGTGTTCCTGAAAGATCTGAGCAGCTGACAAACGACTCATGCACAAACGGAGCAAAGACGAGATTCTCAGGAAATGGAAAAGGCAACACATTCGGAAATAACTCTCAGAAGTTCACAATCTGTCATCGAGAACTAATTGGGGGACATCCTTGCGACGGGACCTCAATGCTTAAAAGGATTATGACTCTGTTTCTCTGCATCACAAGTCACACTTTTCTTCCCATTCTGATCTGCTTGCTTAAAATTCATTGGTGAATAAAATATAGTAACAGATTGCTAGCAGGCACTGGGACTAGAAAATAAAAACTGTGGGAAATAACGGTATTGTCATGGTAACAGGGTAAGGGATCAATTAACATGTCTTATGATACACATCCCAATATAAATTTACTATCTTGCAAATCACATTCATCTAAATGCAAAACAAGCATTCCTGAATGTGAAGAGTAGAAGTTTCAAGTTTTTCCTAAATCTCTTTAAGAAATGCTCATTCAATGATGCAATCCACAAAATGTGGACAAATGTTCCCTTACAAAATTCCAAGCAAGCGCATGTGTACATAAGATTTACAGGATTTAGCAAATCATGTTTAAATAAAGTGAAAATGCTTCAATATTGGACAAAATTTCGACTGAATGCTCACAAAAACAGGTCTACCATTATCTCTATGATGGAAATAAAGCATCTCTCAGGCAACCACTTATAAAGGAAATGAAACTCCTAAAAAATTCAGAAGTTGCGCAAGTTATAAGGCAAATCATTTGGGAGGATAGCATTTTTGAATTTTAATGCTACGAGGGCTTTCAGTCATTTCCTTTTTTTTTTCTTTCCTATTGGATGGTTTTGAAGCACATTACACAGCCCCCATCTGGATGTCCTCATGCACAACACTGACTCACTTCCCTTTAATGTTTCCTGCCATTCTGAGGGATGGAATTCAGCCTGTCCAATGTTTGGCATGACAGTTTCAACAACAAAAAACAAAACAAAAACCAAAGACAAAAGCAAAAACAAAAACAAACAAAGAAACAATAACAAACAAAGAAACAAAAACACACATGAAAGCACAAAATATGACCTTCCAATTTAAGTTCTTGTCCCTAAGCATTCTCTTTCAAACTGAGTAGGTTTTCTTGTAGTAAATTGCATATTGTGGATATGCAATGAAAATGCTTCATGATGCACATATATATATTTTTTTAATCATGGGTATGGGCATACAAATAGCTCCAATAATAATGTTACTCCTAATGTACTATTGGTTAATAGTGACATGATGGGAAAATGTATTTATGGTAATGTCATAACACAAACATGAGTACTGTCAATAATAACAGGATGACAATGTTACTGAAACTATTATCATTTGCATCAATACTGTCGATGTAATCATTTTTAAAACAATTATGATGATTAAAGTCAAATTAAGGCAAGTTCATTATCATCAACACTGTCAGCACTTGTATCAATGCTGTCATTATTATTAATATTATTTTCATTATCATACAACGTGCAGCCTGCCACAAGATGTACAACTGTACATTCACAGTCATTGTAACACACTACGTCTTACAAACCATAATTTAGAATTACATCAATCTATCGAGCTTATGTGTAATGGAAAACTGACTGGAATTTTTTACAAATTGTGACGCACAGTGTACAGTACTCCTGTAGATAATTATTGTTTCTGACTGCTTTGATAGTTCCTGTGATTTCACACATGATTTTGAAGGATAATTCGACTTTTGACTGCGCCACGTTGCATAATTTCAAGGTCCTGCGGCGGTCATTCCCGAATCTTGACCAGGCTATACATCAAAACTATCACAGGGAGAAAGAGGGGGAAGTCATAATACAAAGTACATGTATGATGGCATCTCCACATAAAGCAACAGTGTTCAAACTGTAGTCATCGTTGTACTTTATATACAGATCAATGTGCCCTGCTCTTCGTTTTATGGTGTATCTGCACAAATTGGCAGCAAATTTGCGAGCAACCCCTCTCCTGCCAGTAAAGAGGAAAACGATGACTGATTTACGGCGCGATTTACGTCAGACCGCCAGAGCTCTGGATGCCAGCCAGAGTTAAAAACCAAAACAAAACTGACCATTATTAGCCCTGTATGTGGACGGTCTGATTTCCTCTCTTATTTGGTCACTATCATCATGGCATTTTGCATGATTGTAGACATTGGGTACTGTGTGTTAAAGGACAAGTTCACCTTCATAAACATAAGGATTGAGAGAATGCAGCAATATTAATAGTAGAACACATCAGTGAAAGTTTGAGGAAAATTGGACAATCGATGCAAAAGTTATGAATTTTTAAAATTTTTGTGTTGGAACCGCTGGATGAGGAGACTACTACAGCTTGTGAGTCATATGCGTACAACAGTATAAAGAAAATGTAAAGAAAATTCAACATATTTTCACTTTTTTCGCATAATAAAAGAGCACTTGACTTGCCTCTTTCTAAAGGCAGGGGGAATAATATTACCCATAACATTTGTCGGTAACGAGTCGGGGGAATATGTACTTTTTTCAAAAGTTGAAATTTTGTGAAATTCTCTTTATATTTTCCTTACATTGTTGTACGCATGTGACATCTAAGTTATTCACACACTGCAGTAGTCTTCTCATCCAGCGGTTACTGCACAAAAACTTCAAAAATTCATAACTTTTGAACGGATTGTCCGATTTTCGTCAAACTTTCAATGATGTGTTCTACTAATATTGCTACATTCTCTCAATCCTTATGTTAATGAAGGTGAACTTGTCCTTTAACTCCATGACATAAAGCCGTACATGTGGTTTGGACCTTTTTCTCTGTAATGTGAGATGAGGGGGAGGGGGTGATTTATTTGTTTTCTTATTTCTGGAGCTCAAGAAAGATACATCAAAATGGTTCTTCACACCTAAATCCATCACAACGAAAATATACGACAACAAGACCTATGTTTTACGTCTGCCGCTTTCTTCATTTACATGAATGTGGGTACATGTGTGCACTATGTCTCACTTTAACACATTGAGGATGAGTCCCAAGTATACTCGGGCAGGTGTCTATGGGAAATGCGTGTTGTAGCAAAATCAAACCGTCCTCAACGGGCTAAAACAACCTATTTCATTAAACTGTAGTGATTTCTTCGGCAGGAACCTAATAACACCACACCCCAAAACCTTCTGGACCAATTAGAAAAAACACAGGAAATGACCCGTAGGAGATTTGTGACCACTTTAAATGATCATTTTTCAATGTTTGCAGTTATAAACTGCTTCAAATATGTATCAACATCACTACCTTTGTATGCAATTTACATGTAGTACAACAACAACCCTAATCACACTGGTATAATGTATACGTCATATATTTCGCGAGTCTAGAGTTTTGCGAATCATGAATTCTCGACGATTTTGCGAGTGGTTAAATTCGCGATTGTGGAGTCCTGTACTGAACAGAGAAACGTACATGTGTACGTAACATTCACATCGGGATCAGTGTCAATATTTTTGCGTGTCTTTAATTTCGCGAATAGCACCCTACTCGCGAAATTCGCGAAAATAAAAACCTCGTGAAATATTCGGCGTATACAGTAATTTCCAATGTAAGAAATCACTCAATAACTTTGTTCAATCGACTTTGCATGAAAAGAAATGCAGAATAAAATTAACCAATCAATCAATCAATGTCAGAAAGCAAATAAACATACATCCTTTCATTAATGGTCATGGATATCTATGGGATATGGCAGTCATCAATTCTAGCCTGGCTTGCCTGCATAATGGCATACAGTAAGTTACAACTAGTGATATGCAAAGTTTCTTCCATTCATTTTTGGCACTGAAATACAAATAATCTTACTACTTATGATCTGGTTTTACTTTTCCTGAAGGGTGTCCAATATTACTAGTTTATGAGTTTATCTTTGATATATACCAGCTGTAATCATGGAGGATATGTTTGTTTATTTTGTTCATTTATGCATGTATTTACACAAAAATCCCATTGGATTTTAACAAAATGAACTTGTGACTACATTGCTAGTGGGCTAAAGACAAACCCCAACATTGCTGCAGTAATCCAACTTGAGCATTTGTCAGTATCCGTGGTTTTATCCAGTTTTGTGTTTCATGTTTCAGCAGTACAAAATCCCTCACCATACAGGCCACAAAGGTTACAGTAGATAGTTGGTAGCAAAACCATAAAAACATGGCAAAGGGAAAGATCTACAGCATACTTCATACTCTCTAATTCTTGGTATCGCCAATGCACAGAAAACATCTGCGCATACTGAAGAGCCCTGTCACAGATGCACTGTGGGATTCCTCAGTGCCATTGTCGCTTCTGGTTGTCTCACGCGCCTCCCAGTTCCAATACAATTCAATGGAATTATTTGTCTGCTTTTACATTGTTACTCCTTTTTTCTTGGCTATAATTCAGCTTTAAAGCAGTTGAAAGTTTCTATTGATTTGCGGTCACTAGAGTCATGGTTCACAACTGCAAGGCTTCAATGTGCTGGTCACATGATGGAAGCGAAGAAATCTTCAACAAAAAAATACCCCTGGATAGAGACAGAATGTGACCTGAGTGCATATATGCAGCCAAAACCGGGGCAAGTTTGTCCCCTGAGCTATCCCATAATGCATCTAAAACGCTGCTCTGTGCATGGCACCTAGGTATTGGAGATACCAAGAATTATGTTTACCCAGTACAATATGTGTACCAACAAAGGGTTCATAAAACAGCATGAACTAGATGTGTGTTTGTGATATGAATTTCCCATCCACGCCATTACCACCTTTCTTGGCTCTGGTGAGAAAAAATAGAGAGTTTGGTAGGCATCTGAATGATAGATTTGCAGATGCCGAGAAGGTTAAGATGTACATTTTGTATTTGTAATATTCCACAATCAAACCCACAAGTAGTTTAGAGCACACTTCTTCATTTATTTTGCCTTTTGCAGGTAAATTTCTAAGGACAATCAGGAAGGTTTGGAAAAGTAGACAATTACAATTCAAGTGTGAAATAGATGTCCAAAGGGATGTTTCATAAAGCTTCAATTTTGTCATTCCAATATTTGATTTGTACCTTACAGGTTTTGCTAATTAAGTTTTTCAACTTTGAAAATAATCTACATGGCATGATAAAGGCAACATGACAAAAGTGGTGAGGTTGTTGTTGTTGTTTTTAGGAAATTTGGTAACAGAGGGGAAGCAATTGTGCAAAACTGGGAATTCACATCGCCCACATGATAGGTAGCTTACGACTGGCAAAGCTCTCTATTTTGTTTTTTTGCTTTTTTTTTAAAGCTATTGAAAACTAGTCCGTAGTGTGCTCGAGCAGGTGTCTATGGGAAAATGTGTGTTATAGCGAAATCAGCTAGTCCTCAATGGGTTAGGATTATAGACCGTAATCGCTTCTAGGCAAAGAGAGAGATCAGGCCAAGATATACTGCACTACTAAAGGGGGTAAAAGTTAGCCCCTGGGGATCAATTTCTGGGCGAAAATTTATTTACGAGCAACACGTGTCCGCCGCTCGGCGCACGTGATGGATGTGAACACAGACGGTCGAAACGAAGTCGCCTCATCAAGCAAGCACACAGAGCACAGTCACACGTTAGTTTGTTATCATTCTTGATTATTGGGGATGGGAGGAGACTATTGACCAAAGGGAGAAGGATTTTATGTAGGTCTGGGGTGAAGCACTGCAGTTCCATGTCTGGGAGTTAAAGTGCTGTAAATTCTCCAAACTGTTTCCTCTACAGTTAGTCACAGAGGAAGAGAAGGGTGACTTTCATGACGTTCAAACCCCCCTTTAAAAAGTCAATGGCCCGAAGTTGCCTCTCCGATAGACAACATTCTCTGGCAACCAATGATGCTATCATTGTATACAACTGTACCATATTTTTTGTCTAAAAAAAGATAGTAAAAAAAGGAACACATTTTTGAAGTCTAACCCTTGAAGGAACACCATGTCAATGTACCATGGGCATTGGAAATAAGCAAAATGCCTTTGACAAGTGACATACTTCATCTGCCAACCACCAGAGCACTAATTTGTACTTTTTCCACTTTTTCCCCTTCAAACAGCTTCCAAAATAAACCTATGACACAAGGGGTTAGACTATGTGCCCACTGGTCCATGATTAATTGACCCCCTAAAACTCCACCATTGACTATAAGCTTTGAGCTCTCACATGTTCCTTTGAGGTGGCGTTACACTGTCCCAAAAGTGACAAAAGATGGTCATACGAATATGGGAATTTTCAATTTTGTACAAAGTTGGACCGAACTTGGTTAAAAACATGATCAACAGCTGAGCAAGTACGATCTTTTGTTAGCAGCCTAAGAAACTCTACCAGTGGTTATATGATGGCTTTAACCCATTGAAGATGAGTCCCAAGCATACTCGGACAATCAGCCCATCCTCAACCATTTAAAGATGCCCGCATGAATGACCCAATGTTTGTTTGATCGGAGCCAAATGTGAACATTTCTTTTACCGTGTGTACATCTTTGCTCAATTTCGGGACAGTGTGATGCCTGCATTAGAACAATTTGGGACTGGAATGAGATCCAATTGTATGGTACATGTACATACCTGAGCTTCTAGCCTGGCTGTGGTCTCGGCAGCCAGCTGGTCCTTAAGGAGCTGGACCTGGGCCAGGGCTACCTGGGTCTGTGCCTCCTGCTGCTGGAGCTGTTGCTGTAGCAACTGGCGCTGGTGGTAGAGACTCAGGGATGGCATCCCAGACTCATCCAGACCAAAGAGGGATGTGTTGTTGACCAGCCCCTGCAAATAGTCAAGCAAGGAAGGAAGCAGAAATGATTTGATTTAGATACATGTTTTGTTATGATTCAATTTTGATTCTGATTCTGATTCTGATTCTGATTTTGATGTTGATTTGATTTATATAGATACATGTTTTGTTATATTCAATTTTGATTTTGCTCTTTTGCTCTGATTTTCTTTTGATCTGACCCGGATACATGTTTTGATATGACTTGATTATGATTTGATATGACATGGTGTGACTCAAACTTATCTTCCTTGAATTAATTTCATCACACTTGGTTTTATTTGTCATGGCTTGCCTTGACTTGCCTCAAGGCAAGTTGTTGCATTGTGAGTTAGTTTGTGCTCTTCAAAACAGTAGTGCACTAGCATGGCACCCAGTCTTTGAATATGTCATACTTGTGTAAGGAAGCAACATAAGAAACATTCAATTTTTATCAATATTACACAATGACTGATAATCTCAGAAGAAAATTAACAAATGCTGGCACATATTTAGAAGGAAATTGGTACAGCTAAGTGAAAATCCAATTAGGCATGCAGGGAGTCAGTATCCTTAGTCAAGGTTTGAACTTGACGGTGGCTTCAGAAAGTCAAACCATTGAAAAAGATGACAGGGTGGCAAAGACTGATAAAATATGCTTTGAAAGTAATGTGGGACAACATGATTCAGACTAAAGAAGAAAAAGTACACAACTTGAAACATTCTTGGTGGTACAATTTTGTACAACTACAATTGTCATGCACATTTATAGGGAGATGGAATTTCTACACATTTAGGGCCGGTCTGGAACAGTTTGGGTGATCAAATACATCATTAACAGAATGCATCATCTCAGAATTTTGCTCCCCTTACAGTTACATTAAAATAAATATAGTCAGACACAAAACTAATCATTTATCAATTTCATTTCATTCTCCTTACCTCAATACACCATGGAAATAAAAGTTTCGTAAAGTATGTTATTTTGACAACAGCAGATTAAATCTGGTCTGTACATCGATTTTCGTATGGTATGGTTGACAAACGAAAGTCTGACGAAGCAAGAAATTTCAGCATCCTAATTCAGCCACCCTACACGAAAATCTGAGGGACATCCCTCACCCCTGGATGATGGGGATGAGTTACCATGGCAACCAGAAGGAGACAGTCCATCTTTGCTCCCTCAAACTCTCATGCATTATGCATGAATCCTCCCTCTAGGGCATGCATCCCAGCTGCCATTAACAAAACATGGGATGGGAGACGCGAATAATCTAGGAACATGCATGTCCAACAGGATCATGACATGGCATTTGGGCAAAAATAGACTTCCTTTTTCACTCCAGGAACTTGTCACACAAACATTTAAAAAAAAAAGAGACAAGAAAAGCAAATGTAAACTTTTACAACATGACAAAAGGAGTTGTTTTGAGATGCACACAATGTACTGTAAAACCAAAAATGTTCACAGCCAAGATTCGCGAAAGTAAAATGCGCACATAAAAGTTCCTGTCTACAAAATACATTGACTGCCAGTGGCAATTCTTGAAAGTTTCATGCTGCGAATGTCTGTGGTCTTACATTATTGTTCAAGCTGGAATATAATGTACACACAATTTGCCCTACAGCACCTGAGTGGTTCCTTCCATATTTTGCCTTGGCTGATTCTGATACATTCTATTTCTAAGGTACAACTGCATCGTACAATGTATTTGTTTTGGCAGCAGGAGCATTGACTTCAGTGAAATGTGATTTTCCCAGCTAGCGATCTGCAGAAAAGAAAATTAGCCTCAAAAGAGCAATAGTATCAGACCCCTTTACAAAAAAAAAAAAAAAAAAAAAAAATGTGTAAGGTTTATAACATGAATAAATTTATTTTTTTTTTAGATGGAATTTTCCCAGCCGGTTATTTGATAATGTGAAATTAGTCTCAGAAGAGTGATTGTGCCATTCCTCATGAATTCAGAAAAAACAGCTGATATTTTTCAGTACAGTGGTAGAGGCGGACCACCTGTGAATCTGGACTGACAACAGTCAGCCTCCACAAAAAACTGGTAAATAGGGCAAAAACCTGTTCCAAGATCACGGCACAAACACGACTGCACACATGTGGGATGCAGAAACGGAGCAAAACAGTCTCGGCGACGACAGATTCTCAAACAAATCAACATACCTCTGCACAAAATGCACCCCCATCTCATAGAATTCCCATCAACGATTTCCCCCACTTCTTAATAGCCCTCCGAGCTGGAGAGGGGTGTGTTTGTCATGAACCCACATGTACATATGTCAGCAATTGGCACCACAGACATTCTAAAGAATTTTCCAGGCACGAACAGCAAGAAATTTATCACCCTGACGAAGCCACCCAGTCTCTTGGATATTTATATGGGGAATTTATTTTTTATTTTTTTTTATTTTTTTTTATTTTTTTGGGGGGGGAGGTTATTGTTGACTTCTTGCTCGGTGCAACTGACACCTGTCATTTAATAGGCATAAAAACACCAGCCTTGCAATTTTATAAAATGTCAACTTTCTTCATCAGCTTGGTCAAAGAATGTAAAGTTGGCAATATCCTGAAAAAAAAAATCATGTGTTTGCTTGGAGGCATATGTGTTTTGAAAAGTGACAGTAATATGTGTTTGCCATGGAAATTTTAAAATGTGCATTTGCCATAGCTACCACATACAGCTGTTATGGCTGGGAATGCAAAATCACTGTGTTGCTGAAACATTAGGCCTACATTCAGCATACTTTGTGAATATCATTCCATACATTTGTGTTTGTATCATTGGACTACTTTAATAGTAGACTATCTAACTACAAATGTGTATTAATCGATTGTAGAATGTGTGGCTACAAAGCCCTCCATCAATGTATCTTGATATCTTTTCATATGGCTTCCTCAAAAACTTGTCAAATTTGGAAGTAGAACAGCTCCAAAAATACTCAAATTCATAGTCTGTACAGGCCAAGTCTTTGTTAAAATGCATGGGTACAGTGATGCCAAGTTCAAAATATTTTTATGAGTGAGATTTTCATGACTCGGCGTCTCGGCGTTCGCGAATTAGGGGGTGTCCCCCTCCCATGGTAGGGAGCTTTTCTTCTTTTTTTTAATTATTAGCTCTTAATGATGCGATCTGGTGCATACTTTCACTATTTTCTACTTATTTTGAAAGACAAAAGGGAAATATACCTTCAATTGCAACTATTACTTTAATCCTTTAAGCTATGCTCCTTATTTTTGGCCCAAATTGCAGACTTCATCCGATGTGTGAGAAAAATGGGAGCCATGCGTGAGATCGTGAGACAGACCCTAAATGCTTGAGTCTCACGCAGAATGCGTGAGACTTGGTAGCTCTGATGGGTACCATCATGCATCATGAAAAACTCTAGAACAGTTGAGAGCTACACTTGTACATACTGTACATGTAGCTCTCATGTTACATGTTGTTCATGTGAGATGGTTTGAATGAACTATTTTTGTTTGTCTGATTTCAAACATTATTAAAAATATCATCATCTCCATCCTCTCAACTCAACTCTCATGTTTAGTGGATATGACATTTGATTTGACCCCTCTACAGCCAATCAGCCAATCAGCCAAACAGTCATTGACATTATACACAAACAAATTGCCCTTGGGTATTGAGGGAGTTAACTTGTCATCTATAAAGTGTTTGGGGTTTTTTTTCTTACACAAACAGAGACAGATTCTCACTTTATTTCTTTCAAAAAACTCTGAAAAAAAAATCAAGATGCCCCAAGGCTAACATGTTTACTTGAAAAAAAAAATGTATATATAGAAAATACATATCAAAGTCATGCCTTCAGAACAACTTAACTGCGAAAGTAATGACGATGCAGGCCCCAACATCAAACATCTCATTTTAATCCACCCCTAGAAATTACCTTTTTTTTTTTCTTTTTTTTTTTTTGGGGGGGGGGGAATCATTAGCAAGTTCTAACTCTGACGTGGTCTATTGCGTACAACAGTTCCTCATCAAGTCTATTTCGGGGATAGACTGGTGTCAGCAATCGAGCACCAAGTGTGTTCCATTGGTGCAGCCATGGGGCCGGATGCCTGGTGCAAGTTTTAACATGATGCATTGTTACATCATAATGACATCACGGATGGGGGACATCACGGATGGGGGGCTCACGGCGGTCTGCGTCAAACTCTTTCGTCAAGTGCAGTTGCCAAGCAACCAGCTGGGTGTCTCATCCCCGGGATTAATTTAATCAAAGAGAGCAGGCTTTAACTTTTTTGATGCACTCTTTACATCTATCCATGAACACATTTCCTATCGTAAACACATAGATTTAACTATCAATACAGTACTTCAAAACTTGATAACATTTCTCAACAACTTTTGTGGATTCCACATAGCATGGTTATTGTTACAAACTTTACAGTTAACCTGGGTGATAATTTGAAAATTTGATATAGCCCAACCAGCTCTACAAATATACACTTGTACTTAACTCCTTATCTAGCCAACGTTGGCCATATGTCAGGTGCTGCCGAAGAATCACATTGTCACTGAGGTGACAAGACCTTGTATCTGAAATTTTGGTGAAAATGTCTTTTTTGGATTAATGGTCAGATAATCAGTTAAGTGATGTCCTGTCCAAATCCTTGCAGTCTTACCTAAAAAATGAGGCCACCACAGCATGTCAAAGGAATGTCTATCCCATTGGATACAGTGCTTTGGCTGCCATGTTTTTTTGCTCTCCTGAACATTTGACATTTTGTAGATACGAGGTCTTGCCGCCGCAGCGACGACATGTGAAAAATACCTTTGTTTGTGAAAGCTGTTCGGGGAAGCACTTGCATACGCACCAAGGAGCATACTGTGTTTAATCATCTCAGTGATTAGTAAAGTGCCTGGTGTAATTTGAACTCATGCATTGTGACATCATCATGACATCACTCCAAGGGCTTGGAGCGGCCAGCGTCAAATATTCTCATCAAGAGTGGTTGCCTGGCAACGAATTGATTGTCTCATAACCATGTATTAGAAGGTCTTGGATGTAAAATCCACATAAATTTGGATCCCGACTACACACAGTTACAATGTACCACATGGCTTTGGAACTATAAACCGCTCTTTTATCTTTTAGGATCCCCGTGACACAAAGCAAGTGAATAATGCTAGCATTGGAACAAAACATAAAAGTGTAGTTTAAACAAGCATGTCCCATTGCACTAAGGTGATGAAAAACAAATTCTCTTGCCAGACAGTTGATTACATAACTTTCTGTGAATTCGTCTCGGTCTTTTGGGATAAATATCAAGAGTAAAACAAAACTGTCAATGTGCTGGATAAAAAATTTTGTTTTCAGAGAAACAAATAAGATTTTAGGTAAATGAAATCTGAAAAGAAATTAAAATAAAATGTGAGCTTTTGCAAATTGAGCACTACCTTCATTATCTAGTTCCTTCTCATTGATCTACTCTCAGAGTGCATAGATTATTTTATTGCAATCAGGGCCATGGACGACCCATTTCGGCAGTTTTCTGATGTAGATTTACTATATAACAGGAAACATCACATGCTCACAAATCCATCATCAAGTGTAGAAAGCAGTGACTATGATAAAAAGGAAAAAGCAGAAAACAAACAAACCCAAATACTTTTGCAATTATTATCCTACATCTGATCCTGGACACAGGCAGTGTGTGGCAGACATCATACAAGGCAAGCACATTGGTAGGGGCTTGAACCTACAACTCTTTGGAACATGACCACAGAACCTCCCACAATAGCTTCTGGTGCAAATTGCAGTCATCTCGGGGGTTAGTACTTTAAAAAAAAAAAGAGCTTTGTAATTTCTCCATCAAAACTTGGGCATTCACATTTAAAAATGGAATCTAACTACTAAAGCATGATAAAAATAAGTTTCCCCTATGGTCTCGCCATAGGGTCACTGACGTTTTTACAGCATCACTTTCAGACATGCATTCTGGACAAATATCCAGATGCAAAAATTCTTGATAGGTGAATGCTTGCATTGAAACTTGTTGCTCCTCAAACATTTCTGTTTTCCACATACAAACTTGCCACACATTAATTTGACCATCAGGAAAAAAGAGCAAACCCAGCAAGTGCTCTGATATATCATTTCAAGACAATTAAACTGGCGAATCTTTGCCCATGAGCATCATTTGGAACGGATTTGATAATTTGTGCATATGTGTACATGAGTTTGCAATGGTGCACTGAACGCCCACCAGGCCTGATCATCGTGCTTCTTTCAGCACGTGCATAGACGTCTGTTCGCGGGGCCATTATGCGGCTGTCACGTTCAATTTGCACAATTCGCCAATCAATGAGGCAGGAACTCGCAGCCGGACGAAATGGAGTGCCTAGGGATACTTTTCTTCTCCGTCCGAGCGAAAAAGAAAAGAAAAGGGAACTTTTGAGGGACAGTTTAATACAAGGAATGAATACAAGCACTTATGGTATGCTCTTACCAACATCCATGGGAATACATGGGAACTCACTTTTAGTTCAATGCAAAAAGGGTGAAATCTGTTGCTAATAAGTGCAACAGGATGACAAAGTTTTTAACCCATTGAAGACGAGCTGACATTGCTATAACACACATTCCCAAGACACTTGCCCGAGTATACTCTGGACTAGTCTTCAACAGGTTAAAACATTCTCGAATAAAATGTGATCAATTTCATCTATAATGATCCGGCAGTCATATCACAGACAGTACACAGATATGTTTTCACATTTTCTGCTGATCTTTATGACAAAAGTTGTTCCCAGCGACATGAAGCTTTGATTCATGTGGCTAGCCCGACATTCCTCTGACAAGTGCATGCAAACTTTATTCCACATATTGAAATAAATGCATATTTCACAGACACAGATGAATTGGAATGACTGCATCTAGCAAAGTCTTCAGGGAATAATTATTCATAAATTTGAATACACTGGTTGCCAGAATGTTGTTAAATGGTGCTTCAAAGCAAGTGTGGTGATATTTCCCAGAACAACATCAAACTTACAGCAACAAAAAATAAAATAAATAAATAACATTTTCATAACAATCGTAAATGGGTGTTGGCTTTATCTGAGATTAACTTGTCCGTGAACACCCTTTGTGTCAGCTCCACAAGATAATGCATAATAGATAAAGGAAACAAAGTCGCTTAATAGTCAAATATAAAATTTTGTCCAATTTTACTACCCTCTCACACAGCTTACCTTCATCTCTTTGATGAAAACCTGGAAAGTTACTGAGCACGTCTCTGAACAAACAAAAATGCTGATGAAATTTTTGGGCAATGTGGCACGGTGTTTCACATGCCTTGACTTTTGTTTCAAATTCATCACACTGGAGAGGTATGTCCCTGCTCCACTGAGAAAAAAAAAAGCCTGAAAATGTGCCAAATTTGATCTTAAAATAGCCGGTGCTCCATGGAACATGCAGCCTGCCCCCCTCCCCGCCCTTCCATAAGACCTAGGAGTACAATCGGTACGTCATGTAGGTATTAAAGCAAAATTTAGAGGGCAAGGTACACCCTTGGATACGCTTTCCCTGTACAAAGTACAACTATATTTTAGTTCTTCCTGACTCACTGCTGCCTGCAACACAGCAGCTATGCTATGGCAGTCTGCAGTAATAAGTATCATAAAATGTGTGATTTTTCACGAGTCTGCTTTAAAAACTAAATTTGGAACACAGAAAAAAAAAAATCAACACCAGCGAATAATGATACTAAATTTGGAACACAGAAAAAAAAAAATCAACACCAGCGAATAATGATACTATGATTGGCACTGACACTTGCACATGTGTTTGTGTCAGTCACAAGTTGTCTGAATTGCTTTCTGTAAAATGCGTATTTCAGATTAGTGCACAGACATTAAAGACAACCCCCCCCCCCCCAAAAAAAAAGAAAAAAAAAGTTACAATCACTTGCACGCATAGTGCAGCTGAACATGGACAGGTCCGTGGACAACGCCTGTACCCGTGAAGTTTTACATTTGTGTATGTTCACAAAATACGATGTTGTATACGATAGCCCTCTGAAACAGGGATTCATACTAACTTTTTGCGAGTGAAACGATGAGTTGAGCTGCGACTTCTTCTTGCCCGATATGCTCCTGCCTTCGATGGGGGACGGTCCGATGGACAGGCCGTCCATCTCATCTCGATCTCGTCCCCTTGGTAACGGCGGCGACTGCATCTCGTTGCCTCCATCGATGGCTCTCACTGCAGAAATTAACAAAATTAAAGAAAAAAAGAAGAAATGGGTTAAACTAATCATACCCGATGAAAGGCCGACTCAAAAGCAGTTTACCTCTGGCTAGTACCTTCAAGTCAGAGGCACAAAAGATCTGTTAAGGCCTACTAAACATGGTTTTGTTGATGAAGGAAAGATGTTGTTGAAAGAAAATTGACCTAAATCTGTCTGGTTCATTTGGCGATTACATAGTTTCACACCTTCATTACCTGGACTATCACGATCTGAATAAGATTATGCAACATGCGCTGAAACATGTGTACATTTAAAAAAAAAAAAACTTTTAAAAGAATAAATACACTGCTAGTATCTCAGACATACTTCTTTCAACTGGAGTTTACAAAATGTAGGTTCAATAAAGTTAGTGATCCAACTAGCTTCCCTTTCTAGTCACACAAGTTTATGATTTAACACGTTAACAATAATACATAATGCATTTTAAGAGTTTTGCACAAATGTATTACAATGTATCAATGCTCTAGTAAAAGAAATATCTCAACTTTAGTTTGAAGAAATAATGCGGTTTCATTCATTCATCTGTCAAGCTGATTAATACACCAAAAGAACTTCATTTTTATGCTGGAGTTATTATTCGTTAGTTCCATACCATGCGTAGCTGATTAGACAACACATTCTTTTTCACATGGTCCCCTCAGAAAGAAAGAAGAAAAAAACAGAAAAGAGAGTCACCTCCTTAATCACGCTGCATAATCATCTCGTCGATTCCATTTTCTTCAAAACCCAGTCTTTTAAACATTTTTGTTAACACAACACCAGTATCTGTACTGCCACTTTTCGCTACCATTTACTCTGTCAACCTTTCAAACAATTTAACAACCTACAGGAAATACCAGAGTGTGATAAAAGGGAATAAATCAATGCCAAACTAAGTATGCTATTCACAGATAATTGTTCATCTCGTTTTCAAACTAAATCCACAGACTAAGCTCAACTTGTTTATTTTTACAACCTTTGCACACAATGTTAAAGGTCCAACTTAATTCAGCCAGGACACAAGACCTTGTTTTATTGTTCATGTATGTGAAGGAAGGACAAGTTTACAATCAACGTATTAAAATCTCAAACACACTTGTGGTTCCTTTGAACAAAAGTTACACACAGCAACCCAAAAGTCACCCAGAGAACTTGTCTGACACAGCAAAAATTTATTTAAATCTGAATACTATTCCAGTCAGAGAAAGGGAACGAAAAGAAGGAATAGCAATGAGAAGTTCATCAATATACCACTCCAAAGTTAGGTGACCCCACATTTTTAACCCTTGAATCAAAATACTGTAAAACCAGAAATATTTGTGGCATGAAACTTTCACAAATTGGAGTCAACAGGCTTTTTAGCAGCATGAAACTTTCGCGAGTTGCCACTGGCATCCGATGCATGGTGCAAACCAAACCTTTAGCATGCATTTCCCTTTTGCGAGCATTCCCTTTCACGAATCCCGGCACACCAAGAAATTTGCAAAAGTTTTGTGCATGCGAAAATTACTGGTTTTATAGTAGTTGTACAGCTAGACATCATGCGCTAACATAATCCAACTTACTTTTCAACTCCTTTGAATGTTTAGAAATGTTCTTTCATGGCAACAAAATGAAACCCACCTTTTAGGGATTATCTATGACATATGTAGCTCATTACAACTTTGGAGTCTCAATGTGTTGCATTTCTCAGATATCTGCTCATGCACAAATCTAAGCTGACTTACAGTTAGACACATACGCAAGAATGAGCATACAAGTACATGTACAATGTACTTCATGAAAATGCATTGGATATTACATGAGCTGGTCTTTACACCAAGGCCCTGCAGATGTTATGGATGTTCCCCACATACCATACAACGACCAAAAGAAAATATCTGCAAATATGTTAAGTTTTTAAAATAGAGTTAGTACAAGCACAGTGAAGTCGGTTATGATCTACTCAAGAAAAAAATACTTACCACAATATATATTTGCTTTGACTGTCACCCAAAGAAATGCATGGAAAATACAAAATATTTTGTTCTTTTAAAACACAAACAGAAAGGAGCACTTCCAACATCTAAAATTTAGAGATTAGCATCTAATGTAAACTAACATGAAAGAGTACGGATATTTTTCCGAAAACATTATTCCTGGGATTAAAATATTTAGAGAACTTGCAATCCTATCATGTTAAATCTACTGAAGTAAAAATCAATGAGATCAAACTGAACAAAGTGTACTTTAAAACATATGAAGTATGTGTATACATAAACATTTATATATACGATTGTATTCATATATCTACCATGATTCATTTCCTTGTGTTGTGATTTTGTTGGGGTAATCAGTACCTAGCATATCATCCAGGTCCCTAGAACCACAGAACTATGTACATAAAGCACTGACTGTCAATGTCATGTCTCCTCACAGATAGAGGGCGCTATTATAAAGCGCTCCATGATGCATCCCCTCACTTAGGGCAGTAATCATCGGCCTAGCATCTTTCAGCCATTGTATCGCATTCTGGCATCAAGTGTCGTAATTACAATTAAACAGCGCTAACTGCGGGTCTCCGCGGGTATCCACGGTGATGCATCCCTGAGAGAGAGATTCGTGTGAATTCTCTCGCACCGGCGGCACATCGACATGTTTCGCACGCCTGGTTGCATGCCTCGATATCATAGATAGCGAAGTGACCTAGGACAGCTCTTCACCCGTCGCTGCGACACCGGCACGGTAGATCACTCCCTCACTAAGGGGGTATAGGGAACAATGCTGACGAGCATTTTGGCAAATTAGATCTCGCTCCTCTCTCATCTCACACTCAATTTTCACTCCTAATTGTTACCGACCTTGGCACCATCTTCCTTCTAAAGCAACTCAGGTGTCAAGTTTCATAGGTCACTATGTTCTATTCTCTCTTCCCTTACCAACACAAAAATTGCAGAAATTTTCGATTTTTTGGCAAGTTTCTTTTTTTTTTATTTCGGGGGGGGGGGGGGGGGGGGGGGGGGGCAGGGACAGGAGTAAGTGGCTGGGGGAATATAGTGTCCAGAAGATAGTGGTGGGAGGGGGGTGGTGATTGACATTTTCTGCAATTTGACGATGAGTACTCAGGCACAGCGATACAGTGCAATTAATAGACAGCTTGTGTACGCAAAACCGCTGGGGAAGAGTTGCAGGACAATCGCAATATCTCACCTCAGAAGCCATCAAATGATTAAATCTATACAGTAAATTGAAGAAGAAACTATTCTCTAACTTGCAATGTTAGTTATTTTGGGTTTTATTGAGGATACACCTGTGAAAATAACGTCAAAACTTAGCTTCCAAAACAGAAAATTTGGTCTCAAAACAAGTGTTATTTTTTCACATTTTCCTTCATTGCTCCAAAGTGAAACTTCGATATATGACTTATGGTAATATATCAATACTGTGTTCCAAATATCTTTTCTGTATCATTTAGCGCACAGATATGTCCAGAAAAAAAATCAAGATCACTGTCACTTGTGACCCACGTAAAATCTATTGCGTAAGCAGTATGCAGTCCGATGTACGTATCGGTTTTTACTGAGTATTTCCTTTTTCTTAATTAAAATGCCCGTGTTGAAGGGTGGGGGGAGAGGGGGTAAATTCTTCTCTCCTTTGTGAAGATCCTTTGATTGTCCTGAAGGTGACTAACTCGTGCATTGAAGTTCCTCCGCAGTGAGCCTGGGAGCAAGTTAACGCAATTACCAAACTCCGTGATGGAGACAGGGTCGTTGCATCCCCCAAAGGCGATATCGCGCCTCAAATTTTCTGTTTTCAAGAACGACCTGGCCGGCTCTCTCCTTGCGGTGAGTTTGATTCGATGATTAATGAGCGCTCTCGTGTCAAGGAGCCACTGTTGTGCAGGATGAGGCAACAACGGATTTATCCGCCGATAAGATTGCAGAATTGACAGACAACGAAAGATGGGAACGCTTCATCTTTCATAGCCTGAGACTGATATGACAATCATTCCTCTGTACATTTTTTTTGTCCACTTTTATCAGGTGTTTGAGAATCACTTTCACTAATAGCCCCAAGATTGAAGACTCTTCTTACTCATGCTACTTCAATACAGATATTAATTCATAATTCCGATTCATAACATATGCCCGGAGGGTCTTAATCTCTTAAATTTACATTATAAGTTAAACCATTTCTATTATTCAATACTGGTTAACTTCAAATGTCTCAAATCATTTCTAATCATTCTCAGGTAATCATGAACAAAGAATATTGTTGAACTTGACAGACAACTATCTCAACATGTGATTTTGTGACATTTCTTTCCATTCTTAAGTCATGGAAAAAGAACAATATGATATTGGCATTCAATGAAGTTGAAAATGATTAGGTGAAATCTTGGACAGGCAAGATAGAAAAAGATAATTTTGATATCAAAGGACTTGAATTAAAACTACATGTAGATATACCACAGATAGAGAATTACTTTTTGCACCATATGAATGTGCAGTATGCATGGTTGGTGCTGCTGTCTTCATAGAATGTTCGTTTATGTTTTCTTTTCTTCGTTGTCCCATTGTAACTAATTCAAAGAACAAAACTGTAAATCATACAAAGAATTGATTTCAAGTGTTAAAGCACTTTATACACATCATTTTCAAGTAAAAAAACATTGAACTAAATGTCCATGAATTACAGAAGGACAAGCGAATAAACATTTCATGTAAAACATACAAGACGGGTGGTTAAGTGCACTGAACCTAGATGTTGCTTGCATTTTCGGAATAGTCGGCATTGACAGTCAGATCATGCAAGATTGGAAATTCTCCAAAATATTCATGAGATGCAGTTAATTATCGGTTAAACTTTCAGATTCCGATTGTCTTAAAGCACTGCATGAATGCCATAAATTCCAAACTATTATCTTTCTTCCTTGAATTTGCCCGGTCTCATCTGGATTTTTTTTTTTTTTTTCCCGAGGTGGGGAGAAAAAAGAACTGCATTCTAAGCATCCTGGAGTAATGAAATTGAGCAGACCTTCACTGCTTCTCAACTAGGCATTCAAATCCAATTCCATTCCACAAGCGGGAAACATGCCGGAATTCACCCTTCTAATCAAACAAAATGATGCACGGACTTGGAGCTGGCGAGCGGAACGATCGCAGACAAAGGCAATTCTAACGCCGCGACAACAGTGGGGACCCCCCCGCCGCATAAACAAGCGGAAATTTGTCAGGCAATATGGCTTCAGACAATGTGGTATCATTTGATGCCCCTGACATTTGGAATGTTGCCATATTGAGACGGCTAATGTTGTTTACCATACTTGGGAACGAAATTGACATTCTGCGCTTTTCATCCGCTCTTCCGCAGCCCAGGTAAATGTGCAACATGCCATTTGCATGCATTCCAGGGTTCATGTTGCATAATTGAAGTTGAAGTTTGCCTCCAAAACACACATATATCAACATTATCCACTTAAGGGGTACTTTCTCGCTGTACATACAGTACGTCTCCCCCCCCCCTCCTCTTTTCTTTCCTTTACAGAACACAAAACAAGGGTGACAGCCCTTTTCAGAACTCTAACAAATGCTCAACAAATATCTCATTGAAATTCAAATCAAACATTCACTTACCCTAATGAAGTTGCTTGCTAGCCTATCACAAAGCATTAGCGTTGAAAATGGCTCAAGAATAATGCTGAAAACTACTTGCAAAGAAAAAGCAGACGTTCTTGCCCTAATATTGCACTCAAGTCTGTTTCAGTAAAAGTCTAGGAGCATTTACGTAGCAGTATTTAGAATAAGCAACAGTACATGGATGTTAAACCTCTACGTGCATGGAGTGAATGTGCCATGCATCATTTACATGGGGAATGGCCACATCTAGGAGGCAAAGGGTTAACAAATACAAATGATGCACAAGTCTGGGTGTGTCAGTAGGAATTGTGTGCATACGGTAACTATGAAATGTTTACTAAACCCAAGAGGCACAGCCGAGTGGGTTCAGATGCTTCAATGGTTACCACATGCACACTTTTCCTGCTGATGCAAGACAAGACATGTGCATCAAAAGGTGATTGTAACAATAATTTGATAAAAATCAATGCACACATCTCCACAACTGAGATTGCAGAATTTTCTTGACCCTACACTGTATCTATTCTATAGATTGATTTGACAGTCGTTGCGAGATAGGTTCTCTGCTAAATTGGAGTTGGGTTAGGAGCTGCTTTAAATCCTCTGAGCTAGCAAAATTTGAACACCATCAACTCCAGCACTCTAAGGTACTGTACGAGCTGAAATCTTCGCGTACAGATATTTTCGCGAATTGCTACTTGAAGGACATTTTCGCGGGTTGTTAATTTCGCGGTTGCAAGGGTCTAACCGAATGTAGTTATTCATGCGTTGTTATTTTCGCGTGTTGTTATTTTCGCGGTTCAAAGGCGATTCGCAAAATTCGCGAAAATAAAACCACCACGAAAATTTCAGCTCGTACAGTATAGCTAGACAGGTCTTACTCAACTATACTCGACTAAATTTGGCCATATGCTGTAACGGACAGGTATATAGCATTGGTGTTGTCTCCTTCCGTGGAAGGTTCTGAAAAGTCCTCCAGATAAACGTACCTTCTCTCGTGTCAAGACGCTCATCACCGACCTTGTCACTTTCTCCGTCTGCCTGTCCATCGGCCGCAGCCTGGGCGTGCTGTAGACTCAACTTGTGACACACCTCGAAAGCCTGGCCGATGCTCCGTACGATCCGCATCGCTTGACTCTGCAGAGAAAGCAGAAATCACATTTTTTTCAGTGAACAGTCATAGCATGTACAAACCAAATTTCTAGAGAACTGCTGTAACACAAGTCTAACTTTTCAGAGAGCAATGACAATACAAGACAAGATTTCATGTAACTGACAAAAGGAAAATTATCTTTTATTGAAAAGTTGTAGTCAAATTTCCAGTTTATAGCAGATGTAATACAGGTCTTGGCAGATGCCAATTGTGTGTTTGAAATGAAAAGAAATAATGAAAGTTGCACTGATAAAGCAGAAGATATCTGTTTGGCTTGGGTCATGCTTTTACAATGCCTGCAATTTCCATTTAACCCGTTGAGGACGAGTCCCGAGCATACTCGGGCAGGGGTCTATGGGAAATGCGCGTAGGAGCAAAATCAGTCCGTCCTCAACGGGTTAAAGGCATACTGTAAATTAAATAACAGGACAACTTTTTAAATCAAAATACTGTAAAACATGATATTTTCGCGGCATGAAATTCTCATGAATTGGAGCCTATGGCCTTTTTCGTGGCATGAAATTTTTGCAAGTTGCCTCTAACATTCAATGCATATAGTGTAGACAAGAACTTTCGCAAATCTTGGCTCTCGTGAAATTAAAGTGCATGCGAACATTCCTTGTTTTACAGTAGATATGATGCATCAAATCAAGTACACTTTTGATTCCTTACAATTCTTCCATTAAGTGCTGTTCATAGTAACTTACAGAACACTATTTGCTTCATTCTTTGGTGTTAATTTCTGTTTATAATGTTTACGTACACTAAACTGCTATCACAGTAAAGATTCTATGTCTTGTTTCGTGTTCATCACATTCTCTGTGTAGTATTCAACGTAACCCCATCATGTATCACTACTCTCAAATGCCATTGATGTAACGTACAAACAGCTTGCATATGTTCATGATAGGATACAGACGTCGCAAAGACAATCATTAAAAAGCTACATTTGTTACCAGCCTCATGACAAAGTAATGAAAGACCAAGATATGTCCAATGAATGAATTCGGAACTATATCACACACTTTTTTTCATTTTTACTAGACTAACATGGCAGCAGTTACTGTCTGGACTTGAGCATACGTAACCGAATTCAAACCATGGCGCAGAATGTCGACAACCAGAGACAACATGATCAATTTTCAATCAACTCACAGATTCACCGCCCCGTCAAAGTCATAATCTTAATTGAAACTCCTCCCTCATTTCCATTCATCACACAACATCCCATTTTTCCTCTCCTCGCCTGCCTCTCTTTGCCTAGCGCCTCATCAAATATCCAACACGCCAACTTCAAATCTAAATTACAAGGGCCCACGGGTACAATATACTCAACACGCCACAATTTGTTGGGCTTATAACCCATTCACGCGAGGTGTCGCGTTTCCAATTCTTGCGGTGCCACATCCTACGCGACAAAGACGGACCCCTCTCAATTTCTGCCCCTCCAAGGGCGGCAAGGGGAGAGTGTGGAATCACCTCGATTAATCCGCAAGCAGATTGAAGACTCAATGTTTTGGTGGGTGCGTGTTTGAGATGCGAATTAGCCCCGACCGAAGAATTTCATCTCTGGTCGCCGGGTGCTCTGTTCTTTGTCCCAACTCTGGTAGGAAAGTTGCCTGAAACTTCCTATTTAATGGCATGATTATACACCCTCATATTCTTTCAGGAACAGACTGGAAATGAAAGGGGGGGGATAGGTATGGTGTATTGTAAGGAATCCTCAACTCCCATTAAACTTTGTCTAAAATTTGACATCTTGTTTAACCATAGCACACATTAGACTTTACAATAAACCATCACAGGTTTTAGCAGAGATAACTCGACATTTTCGAAAATTGCATATAGTGTAGACAAGAACTTTGTGAGCATTTAAAGGGTGCGTACAGTTCTGGTCGAGGTGAGGATTTCACATTTAACGTTTTGCGAGATATTCAGAAACCACTCTACGAGATGTCAAAGAGCATGCCATTCTAAGGGGTATCTCAGCCATTTGAAAACCAATTTTCAACATATAAACTTTGAATTCCTCTTAGAATGGTGTGCTCTGTACTATTTCATACATGTAAGTGGTTTCTTGGTATCTCGCAAAAAGTTAAAAGCCCAATCCTCATCTCCACCAAAACTACACCATCCCTTTAGAGCTAAGTGCCTGAGCACTGAAAGAGTTAAGATGCAGGGAGATGTACACAATGTGTATCCCTGTCGAGGGGTGGATCAGCCGTGGCCCGACATCGCACCGTTTGCAACAAGGGAAGTGAGTCAGAGCATCTGTTCTCCTTACAGTTTAACATGAAACATGTTCCTTGTCCCTTGCCCCTTGCCTTAAAGCCACTGTTTACCATTAGGCACAGTGCTACATAAGCACTTGCCCGATTGCCCGGGGCAAGTAAAAATCAAAGTCGGGCAAGTGTTTTGGAACAATGAGAAAAAAAAAGTTTTGAAGCCATCTTTACATCCCACAACTTTTTAAGTGAAAAAGTCCCATCAATGCAATACCAACACTCCATCGAATCATGTTTGTTACTCCCAACATGTGCTGTTTATTTCAAATGATTGGGTTTTATCAAGCCCTTGGCTTTACAAGTGATTTTCTGTAACATTTTCTTATATCTTTGGACTTTCTTTTCGGGCAAGTAAAATTCATGTTCGGGCAATTGTTCTGCAACAATTTGGAAAATCTGCTTGCCCGACTGAGCAAGTGGTAACAAAAAGATATGTATATGTAGCACCCTGCATTAGGAGCAGTGATTTAAAAAAGAAAATGTTCCAGCTATCACTTTTGATGCATATATCTAGTTCAGTTGTATCACAATTCAGCCTACCATATAAAGATTTTGCGACAAAGCCACAAATATAAGGAGTCGAGAGATCACTAATTTTGTCTATAAAGCATAACTGTAAATGGTTTTTAATCTATTATTCACATTTCATATGTTTAACAATTCTTAACACTGATTATACTGATCAACATTTTTACATCAGCTGTTCTTATCCCTATCTCACATTTTAGAACTATTTTGAAGCACTTTTAAAAGCTGGGGGTTTTCTCTCTCTCTCTCTCTCTCTCTCTCTCTCTCTCTCTCTAGATGTAGATGGTAAATGGTGGCTTTAAAAGCTACATCGTGGGTAGCTCTTTAACAGCTCTCCACAACTTTTTTAAAACAATCCCATTCTTCCTTAAATTTCCTTCTAAGTGTATACAGTCACTTTTAGTCATGATGGGTTAAAAAGTATGACTACAAGTTTACCTTTAAATGCATAATTTCTTGTGAAGCTGTACAATTTGTCAATGACCAGTACATGAAATCTCTAACTGAAGACTTACAAAGTCTCACATACACATGAAATCATATCCACACATGAAATTTTACCTTCAAAATATTTTCTCACAGACACACACTTGAAAATACAATTTTCCTCATATACACTGGACTACCAGGCACCCTAAAGTAGACTGATTCAAGATATTAATAGATTGATGTAAATGATTGAGCATTAACTAAAGCATCATTTTTTTTTTTGTCACTGAACTTTTTTTCAATCCAAAATCCTTCACAATTTTAACACAAAAACTCTATTGAAAGTGTGTGCAAAGGCAGCCTTCACAAGCAAGTACTTTGTAAAATGCAATATTGAAATGAAATCTGACTTTCACTTGCTATTAGAATATCATTGATAAACTATGTAATACCTTTATTCAACTTGAAAAAAAATCTTTAGCATTCTAAAAATATATCTTAAAAATGCAATGAATATACCTATATTTGCTAGGATAGCAGGGAACTTCTGACCTTATATAGGTATGGACTAATACTTCACAAAAGCCATCTACATTAAAAATTCTGTGTCGATCAGGAAGGCTATTAATTCGTTGAGGACGAGTCCTGAGTATACTCGGGCAAGCGTCTATGGGAAATGCGTGTTGTAGCAAAATCAAACCGTCCTCAACGGGTTAAAGATGACTACTATGGTTGTACTTTGCCACATAGTTTTATGACAACATCAGCTTATGCAGCTAATCCGCCCTTTCACTGGTTTACTAAAAATCATGGCTTAAAACAGAAACGTTCATCACACTGTACTAAATTTGGAACTCGCCTCGTTGTTGTTTTTTTCTCGCCATGATCATGTGAGCATCACGTTTGCAATGCTAAAAGGGAGCTACATGTAGCTCCATGTGAACCAAGTTATAGTGCATTGTGCTAAAATCCCCTGCCCTGTATCTCAGTAATGACTTTGTGGCGATGAATGCATGAGTTAGCCATGCTACTGTAACACCCCTGCTACAGCATACAACTATCCATCATGTATGATGTTAATACTTATTACAGAACTACAACTCTATCAAAAGCATATGGGGCAATTTACCATCAGCTAAGATTCTTACCCACCTCAAAAAAAAAATATATACAAAATGACAACATAACATCAATGCATAATCCTTGATTTATCAAAAGTGAAAAGATATAGAAAATACACAAATACGAAAAAATGAAATGAGCAAAGCAAGTTCAATGTACAAATATTGCCTTGCTTGAAAATCACAAAATATATGAATGTTGACATTTCCTTTCAGGGAAAAAGTGGCTCCCAACTAATAAGATACTAACAACCTTAGTGGGTTTCTTTTATGCAATCAAATCAGAATTGTCCATATATCACCATTTAAAGATGCACAGTAAGATATTGACACTTTGAACATTGGAGAATAAACAGCAAAAAAAAAAGAACCTAAAAACTAGCAAACAAACAAGAAGAATTTTTGTAACGATACACCAACTCCCTCACCCCCCCCCCCCCTTGCCCAAAATAAATAAGTTAAAATAAAAGTGAGGCTCATATTGAAACATTATAACTTGAAGCTGAAATATTGCACGTGGGATGGGGTCTGATTCCGACCACACTGCCTTGTTGGTAGTAAACAACATGGGACTAATTTGCAGTGCTAATGACTCAACGTAACACCCAATGTCACACTGCGGTCTATCGATTTAATCCCGCCAATCAATTGCACTTGTTTCTGGTGAACCAAAGGCTGGGGAGTATTCTATCCAGACTTCTAATATCCATGGGAGTTTCATTTTTATTTTTCAAGAATACTTAATAACTGTAGGCTGCAGGCACAGATTATTAATATTCATCTGCAACCCCCAAGGCCCTCTTCTTTTAATAAATGAGAGCTGTGGTCATAAGTGGTGGTCACATGCTTTCTCTCTAAACCTGGTGTGGTAGAATCATCTCGCAAAGTGTCTACCCTTACAAATAACAGCAACCAAACCGATTACACTTCAGCTCAACCACCGATTCTAAAAAAAAAAAGAAAAAAAAAAAGATGGCATGCCATCCCTCGTTTCATATACTGTAAAAGTGGATATTTTCGTGCAAGTAAGTTTTCGCGCTTTGCAGGGTAAGATGGATTTCATGTGTTTTTAATTCCACGGAATCAGGACACTAACTACTGGAACATATGGCATGCAAACATATTCGCGTGCTTCTATTTTTGCGTTAGCATCTGGTTGCGCGAAATGCGTGAAAATTTCCACTTTTACAGTATTTCGGCCTATATCACTAAAAAAAAGATAGTTGCTAGCTCTTTCTTTGACTCATTTCTGTAGATGAAATTTCATTGGAATGACAAAAAGTATGTAATATTACTGTACTGTACCTTTACATATTTAACCCACTGAAGACC